>NW_015557091.1:3440332-3456822 GCF_001515605.1 Sinocyclocheilus anshuiensis | reverse complement strand
TAATCGGCAGGGATCCCAGACCAATACAATTAGTGTGCCTCCTCTATTTTAAAACCCACGAGCTGCCACTGTTAAGAGCTGGTCATATTTTTAGTATCTAATGCCAGGAGTGTTTTCCAGCTCATATCTGGGATTTAGGAGGATGTGATTGTGGATCTGAGGCGGTGAAGAAGTGAGAGAGAATAAGTGAAAGAATGTGACAATGGAGGGGTGGAAGGAGTGTGGCAGGTCAGGGCCTTTAAAAACATGCCCTAAAATTCCTGTTACAGGACTAATGTTTGCCCAGTAAAAGCAAAACACATATTGCGATTATCCACATTGGATTTCAATGTTGTTTGTTCTTCTATTAGATACAGGGCAGACTGTTTGAATTCGGGTCTTAGGTAGCTACTGTTGTACTAATAACTCACTTGGTGTTTTGAAGTTTCTTCTCGATCCATTTCAGATGTTGCTTAGCGGCAGCGTAGTCTTCTGGACCTTCAGGTTCAAGCCTGTCATAGGTGTTCCCACACAAAACCACCGTGTCAATCATCAGAACCATGATGGAAGTGTTGCTGTGAGGAACTTTGAAGTTCAGCTCGTAGTAGAGGTCTGGGTAGATCCTGCCAAACATTAACAGCAGCGCACTCTGTGGTCATGACTGAATGCCCATGTTTACATTCTTTAATACACAGAGCTTGACCTTTGACCTCACTCACCATCTTTCAGATCTATTTGAGTAAGCGATCTGGGCTGATATGTTTCCACGGTGATCGTGATTTCCTGCTACCAGGTACCACGGCACGGCCATCAGCGCGGGGTGAGAGAACACACTCTCATAGGTAGACTAAAGAATAGGTCTTCATTAAAACTTCAAAACATAATTTTAAAATATAAAATATTACACATATATATTAACATGATTCAATTATTACTATTATAGTATATTAGTAAAATATGAATAAATGTGCATTATATAATTAGAACTTAATATATATAACTTAAATATATACAGTATATATATATATATTAGAACTTGAAAACAACATTTTAAACTATATATTTTAAATAATAATTTTTTTTTAATTAATTATATTTTTTATTAATAAACATACATTATGTAATTAAGTTATTTTACATAAAACTGACCATGGTTTTACTATGGTAACTGTGGCACAAATGTTACAGATTCATACAAAAGAATTAAAAGAAAAGTACTATGAAAGTGAAAGTGAATGTTATGAGTCCGACTCTCTAACCATTAGGCCACGACTTCCCCATGGTATATATATATTTTTTTTTTTGCATTAATTTGGAATACCTTGTAAATACCATTGTACTTGAATTTGAGTACCATGGTATTACCAAATGATACCATCACAGTACTTTTTTGTAAGAGATGTAAATACTTATGGTATCATTAAATATCATGGTACAAAATACATCAAAGCACTATGCATTACCATCTGGACCCTCAATATAGCATGTTACTTTTTGTAATGTAATGTAAAAACAAAAAAAATTAATTTAATTTACTGTGTTTAGGCTTTTAATAACAATTATCATAACTACATTGATCTAAATATGGTGATGAGGAGCCATCCTTGGTTTTACTTTTGATTACTACAAATGGAACAGGTAAACCATATAAATATTCCATCAAATAAAATACTGTACCTTGATACTTTTTATTTTATTTCATTTCATTTTATTTTTTAACTTAATTTTATTTTATAAAAAATGTATTTATTTAAAGCGGTCATATGATGCGATTTCAATTAAATAATGTTCTTTTTAGCAACGTCATATGACCCCTTTAAAAATAGTGATGACTGATGAGGAGTAATCCAGTTTTACTTGTGAATAAGGCAAAAGCTTTACTGCATTCTGTTCTTCTGCCACTAGAGGGACCAATTCATCTGTCATACTAACTATATCAGATGATCAGAGAGTGTAAAGACAGTTCACTGAGCTGAAGTACCCTGTGCACACTATCACTGTCTGCTCTCTAACCTGTCTGATCCTGGTTACATCATCAAACTTTGATGCTGTACTGCTAGCTGTACATGTTAACCTGAGAAAACCCTACTTTTTGCATAACAGATCCCTCAAAAAGTTTTGAGCAAATTTCACAAAATAAAGTGCGTGCATCCGTAATAAAACATCCCTCACACGGCTCCGGGTGATAAAGGCCTCCTGTAGCGAATCCATGCATTTTTGTAAGATAAATATCCATATTGCAAACGTAATAAACACTTTTTTCTCACTTCCGCTGACTGTCGTACAGACGTTCAGGCGGATGACGTAGCACATATGCGTCCTGTGCGCGCCTCTGAGAAATGCAGGAGCAAAGGAAACAAAGTTTCCTTACTTTAGCAAAGAAAACCAGTCTCCTCTTGGCTTATATCGAAATCCTCCGACATTTTGTTTTGCAAATCTTCATTTTGTGCTTCTAATTCGTGAACGCGTTTTCTTTTGTTTCGTCTCCGTGTTCATCACTTATCACACAACGTCGACATCTTGCGTCATCCGCCGAAACGGCTTCCGCGTACGACAGTCAGCGGAAGTGAGAAAAAAGTGTTTATTACATTTGAAATATCTGAAAGAAGAAAGTCACATACACCTAGGATGCTTTGAGGGTGAGTAAAATACAGGCTAATTTTCATTTTTGGGTGAACTAACCCTTTAAGAAAGAAATTTAGGAGAAGATGAATCAGTTCTCAAGTGACTTAACCTGGTGATCACCTTAAACCGGTTGTCATCTACATCCCTGACCCCTCTGAAGTAGAAATGATCTCCAAGACTGAGGACAAAGTCCAGACCTGAGCTCTTAGCGATTCTGCCCAGTTCATTGGCCGTGTCGAACTCATGCGGCGTGTAGTAGGGGTACATAGGAAGTCCACCCCAGTCTCCAATCCCAACAAACTTCAGAGAAGCTGAAGAGAAACAAAACATGCAGACATAGATTTTATATCAATGCACATTCAACTGACTCAAAGTCAACCAATTTCACATTTGATCACATGAAAACTTCTTACTGAACCAGTTTGTCTGCACTAGTAATCATGTGGCTGTTTCCTGATATTTTAACGTTTGCAGTCATACAGATCATTAAGAAAATACATCAGAAATACTCTACCTTGTTCATTCGCCTGACGTGTTGTGTAGACTGTCTGAAGGCAGGAGATAAGAAGGAAGGCCAGCCACGCCATATCATGCCTTCAGATGGCTGATCTGATCCTGCAAACGGTCACAGTGTAAAAGTGAAGTTACAGGTTTGAGAGTCACAAAGACACTGACAAGCCACAAACAGCTTAACACTCAATTCTCTGCACCTAAAGGGAAACTACATGTGGTTTATGACAAGCTTCCTGTACTGAGCCCAGAGTGAAAGAATGAAGCACATGATGGCCAACGATCACCAGTTTACAAAGTAAACAAATGAATGTTATTATCGGCTATCAGAAAAAAAGAGATTAGAAATACACCACCACCACTATACTACAATATTAATTGTTGATGTTAATTAGAATAATTTTATAATCCGTTTTAATTGTTATTTTTTTTTTAATAACATGATCAGCTACCAAAAGTGTTCATAAAATATAATTAACAATAATTAAATAATTATATAATTATTAAATGATATAAAACATTATTTAAAATTGTAAAAAATAATAATTGTATAGTATTTTGTTTAATTATAATTTATAATAATTGTAATATCATGTTCGTATGATCTATCTAATGAGCTTATAGTTATAACAAAGCAAAAGTGCTTAATAATAATAATAACAATAGTTTAATATTTTTAAGTTTAATTATATTATAATTTATAATTATTTTGAATAATAATCTTATTATCAGTTATAAACAAGAGTAATTAATAATAATAATAATAAAGTTATATTAATCATATGAAGTTATCTTTTATTTTCTATATTATTTTAATTAGAATTTAAAATAAAAAAAATAATATTCAATATTTTACACATTTTTTCAAAATGTTTTTCTGTGTGTTACTATGACAGCCACAGTTGATCTGTACTAACATATTCATTTAAAATTCTGTATAGTGATCTATTGGTAATATGCCAACCCTTATCAAGCAGATATGTGGTTTATACGGCTCTAGTTAGCGTTTACAGTGGAAGCTCTCCAGCAGATCTCATAAATCATTAACTTACACTGGATAGCAAGTCATGCACAGTCTACACTACAAATCAAATGCAGTCTTTTATGCGGTACCAGTGTGCAGTTATGGTATCAGATGGTAATACCATGCTACTTTGATATATATCATGGTACTAAATGATTACTATATACACTACCGGTCAAAAGAATGATTTCTGAAGGATCATGTGACACTGAAGACTTGATTTACGACTGCTGAAAATTCAGCTTTGCCATCACATTAAAACATATTCAAATAGAATTTCAAGTATTTTTCATCAAATAAATGCAGCCTTGGTGAGCATAAGAGATTTATTTCAAAAACATAAAAAATATTAATTTTTCCAAACTTTTGACTGGTAGTCTTCATGTGCAGTGCTGTTTGCATGGTAACATCATAGTACTTAGTACTTTTAAACCAAAAAAATGAGATGGATTGTAATTTGAAACACAGTATAGTGAATCAGGTAAATCCAAAATATCAAATGGATTTTCTCAAATCACGTTTGACCAAAAGTGCATCCGAGTTTGTGTTTTACCACCTTTGGCCAGGAACAGGTGACTAGAGGCACATTAAAAATACATTGCCATGTGGAGGGTGAAAGGTCAACGGATTGTCTAATCTAAATGACCTTTCACTTACATTTGATGTGTGTTAAAGATCAACATTCATCTTTTTTATTTTTTATTTTTTATTTCCTAAAGTAACCAGTTTCATAATGTGCGATAAACCAGTCCAACTGAATTCACACACACACACACACACACACACACAAAATCATCAACACAATCTATAACCATTTCTTCGAGATAAAAAAAAGACCACTAACAGACTACTATAAGTAGTATCAATATCTCCTTTTTTTAATGAAAACATACAGCAAAGTGGTTCATTTGCTTAATGTGTGAAGTGCTACGACAATATTTCTTACAGTTTACATAACCGTTCCAGATTCCTTCCACATCAAGAAATGCCAACAATGCTGGAGTAAACAAGTGCATAGGCAACTTCTCATCGATTACAGACACCGAACGGTTATACAAGGCTCCCTGGTTGTCCAAATTACCATACCATGTAAAGTGCACCAAAAAACAACTCGCACACATCCAGACCACCCAACCACGCTGCAGTGAGCACGAAAGGCCACTTAGTAGCTTAAAGAAAGGTTTAGCTGATGAGAAAAAGGCAATATTAGATCATTATTGTGTATCTAGCATATTAAACGCTCAGTTCAGTCCAGTGCCATCGATTTGTGTGCACCTATACAGACCAATTTCATTTATTAACAAATTAGTGCACAGACTCAAGACGTATTTCCTTGGTACACGCACCCACGCATACTTAACGGATGTCTTATAAATTGAACTGCTTAAATTACAAAATTATATACAATCACTAAGGACAAAAGTAGCGTTAATAAATCTCTAAACACAATTTCATCCCAAAAAGGTTATAGATGATTAAAAACAAACTCCCTAGGTTGGCAGGCGACTACTTAAAGGGAAAGTTCACTCAAAAATTTAAATTCTGTCATCACTTTCTCACCCTCAAGTTGTTCTAAACTTTTACGAGATTCTGTCTTTTGTTGAACATTTGAGAAGATCTTTTGAAGAATGTTTGTAACTAAGTTGATGGTCTTCATTGACTTCCATACTATGGAAGCCAATGGCTACAATCAAATGTTACCTTATTTTGCTTTCATCGGAAGAAAGAGTAAATGATGACAGAACTTTCATTTCTGGGTGAACTATCACTTTAAGAAGTGAACAGTTAGGGGCCATCACTAGGGCTGCTGATAGTATAGTGCAGTTGTTTTTCCTCTAAGAGCCGAACTCCACAGTTTCAGAGGTGATGGGTTTGAATTCGTAGTTTCCTCTTCCATCCATATGGAGGTAGTACTGAAAAGAAGAAAGGGCATTTTGAAAGTGCTTAAGCATATGGCAAATGTCGGTAAATATTGATGATGGGGAAGCAGCGCTGATCTCACCTTGTGATGCTTCCACAGGGACTTTCTGTGAGAGACTGTGAACAGGGTGATGCCAACCTGCCGAACAAGAACAATAAACCACACATTCAGAGAAACTTTAGCAAAATGTACAGTAATACAATGGGAAAATCTGTGTGTTGTGAGGTTCAGGCACCTTTCTGCAGTGACTGTAGATGTAATCCTCTACGTCTACGCTCACAGCACTGGTGCACTCATCCAGGATGGCAAACTGGGGTTTATGGTAGAAGAGTCTGGCCATCTATGGGAAAAACCATCATTTTATAAACCTATAAACATCTAGGAATTTCAACATCATTTGAACATTTCCAGTATTATTGTAGGTCCAAAGAACTCTTTATACATGTTAGAAAAACTCTGACATCTCCCACCTGACTGCTAAACAAACAAAGCACAAACAAAGTACAAATTAAATAGACATTTTCTGAGTCCATGGATGGGAAATCTTCTTATAACTATGGTAATTCTGATGATTCCAACTTGATGTGACTCAGTCTAAGTGCAGTAGTGTCATGGTACTGTCAATCTGGGCTTTAACACAAATTGTGAAGTGGTTCAAAAACAGGATGTTAACAAGACAACAATATAGCCCTTATCAGTGCCTTTGACTTCTGTTCAGAGAATTGTCCCTGCAGTTACTGTTAGTAGTCACTTTGCATTACTGTACAGGACTTTCTTTGTGGTTGTTAAAAATGTCTGTTTACCGCCATTCTCTGCTTCTCTCCTCCACTGAGCACATCCATCCAGTCCTGAACCATGTCCCACGACCCCTCTCTTTCCAAAATGTGACCTAACTGGACATTATCCAGGTATTCCTTCAGCACCTGCCACACAAAACAGGTTGATGGAATGAAAATGGATTATTATAAAATAAATATAGGTGATCTGCACATGTTACAGACTTTTTAGAACATTTCAGATCTTAAAAACTAGTTTATAGTACCTGGTCAGAGATGCCTTTCTTCTTTTGGTCCTCATGGGTGTCTGGGTAGATCACCTGATCCCTCAGTGTGCCGAGGGTCATGTAAGGCCTCTGAAAACAGACAAAAAAAGGCAAGTTATTCAGCTGTTGTGGACGATTCAGATGTTCTGCCATCGGTAAAGTGGGTTTTGTTCTATAAAAATCTGTTTAAAGTTTCACCTGAGGGACGTAGAAGAGCTTCCCCCTCTCTGGTTTCGTCAAACTCCCACCAAACAGCGGCCATAACTAGAGAGAGTACGAAAACCCAACATTTAGCAGATAAAATGGAAGAATTTTTACAGGGAACTAAGAACAAGGGCAGAATTCCAGTCTAAGAATCGCAGACATGCTCACCTCTCCAAGAACCCGAAAAAGTGAACTCTTTCCGCACCCATTGGGACCACACACCAAAACATTGGCTCCGGATTTCACCTTTGAAGAGCACACGCATTAACTGTACAAACATTCCACCCCTGACTAAAAAGTAAACAAGGTTACTGTGAAATAAAATGTTTAAATAATACGCAACAAAGTCACAATTACAAGAAAAAAAAGAGAAAAAGTTGTAAATGAGATATAAAAAAAAAAAATCACACTACAAGAAACAAAGTTGTAATAATGAAAAACAAAGTCACAATTTCGAGATATAAGGTTGCAATTTTGAACAAATTTTAAACGTGGGATATGAAATCATATTGTGAAAGTCACAATTACAAGAAAAATGTTGCAAATGTGAGATAATTGCTGTGAGAAAAAGTTCTAGTAATGAAAAACAAAGTCACAAAGAAACAAAGTCGCAGTTATGAAAAACACAATTATGTGAAACAAAGTCACAATTTCGAGATATAAGGTTGCAATTTTGAAAAAATTTTAAACGTGGGATATGAAATCATATTGTGAAAGTCACAATTACAAGAAAAATGTTGCAAATGTGAGATAATAATTGCTGTGAGAAAAAGTTCTAGTAATGAAAAACAAAGTCACAAAGAAACAAAGTCCCAGTTATGAAAAACACAATTATGTGAAACAAAGTCACAATTATTATAGAAAGATACAAATATGAGATATGAAATCACACTACAAGAAACTAAGTTGCAATAGGGTAAACAAAATCATAACTGCGTTACGTCGCAATTTTGATAAACAATTGCATGATGTAAAAAGATGTAAAACATGAGCAGCAACAATGTTGCAACTGCAAGAAATAAAGTAGCTATTCTGAAAAACTTTAAGATGGAAAGATATAAAAGGTGAAAAGATATAAGGGACAAAATTGTGAGATATTAAGAATTTCGGTTTCATTTCTTGCCACTGTACCGACAATCGATTTGTAGAAATAATGTGAAACACACCTCAAAACACAGATCTCTAATCAGAATATCTCCATTAGGTGTAGCCAGGGGCGTGTGATCGAACCTGATGAGAAATTACATAAGCATCGTTGGTTCTCCTAACAGTGAAGCACTCAATCTGAGATTAAGGACTGAAGGAAGCTGCTCTTACTTGATGATATTGTCTACATTGATGATTCTTCCACTTCCAGGTATCAGTGTGAGCTTTTCTGTAGCATCTGTTTATAAAAAAAAAAAATTCAACTACGTAGCTCTTTGAAGTTTGTTTTGGACCTTAAGAGTCTCTGAAGCTCACCTTTCTCTGACAGAGACACCATGGTGCGTTCGTATTTCCCAGAATTCAGCTCGTTCAGGACCTTCATGAGCTCAGTGATGCGTGTGGTGAAGCTGAAGGGAAAAACAAACTCATTTTATAGCATCAAATGTACCAAGTTTTTAATTAAATGGCAAGTAACCAGATAACTTAATTGCACATGCTGGTGCACTGTGATGAGGATATATGAACTTTTACCCTGACAGACGCGTCATTTCTCTGCCGGCAAGAACGATTCTGCCCAACGCCTGTGACATACGCAGCAGCATTCGGCCGCTCTGGTAGTAGTCCTGCAGGAGAACATGTCAAGATGAATAATCCTGCCCCGTCTCTCATTATTCCACATGAACATTCAGTTTTGCTCAGAAATGTCACATTACCGAATTTAAATGCATTGTGAAAGCAACTGAGGACCACTAACTAGGAATAATCACAACATCAGGAGTGAAGTTTTACCTCCAGCAGTTCAGCGTGTGAGCTGTTCAGGTGTCGAGGGTGAGACAAATCAAGGAAAGGACGACTGACGACTAAATACCCAACAACGGTAGCGAAATCTGGAACAAGAGAGAACAAATTACTCATCTTTTACTGCCCATGATCATGCATATTTTATTTAGGGAGATAATGAAACATCCTCTTACACTTGGCAATAATGCTATCCACCATTCCCATGGAGAAACGGAAGAAGATGAAATTGTGCAGATGATCGACCTGCAAACAAACTCAGCTAATAAACTCAGATGCAAACCTATATTACATATGTGACCCTGGACCACAAAACCAGTCTTAAGTCGCTGGGGTATATTTGTAGCAATAGCCAAAAATACATTGTATGGGTCAAAATTATTGATTTTTCTTTTATGCCAAAAATCATTAGGATATTAAGTAAAGATCATGTTCCATAAAGATATTTTGTAAATGTCCTACTGTAAATATATCGAAACTTAATTTTTGATTAGTAATATGCATTGCTAAGTACTTCATTTGGACAACTTTAAAGGCGATTTTTTCAATATTTAGATTTTTTTGCACCCTCAGATTCCAGATTTTCAAATAGTTGTATCTCGGTCAAATATTGTCCTGTCAATGGAAAGCTGATTTATTCAGCTTTGAGATGGTGTATAAATCTCAATTTCAAAAAATTGACCCTTATGACTGGTTTTGTGGTCGAGGGTCACATATATATTTTAGATTATTGGCCCATATTAGAATGTTAGATATTTAATTGTTTATGCGCATGTTTTTCTATTACCTTTAATACCTTAATTACCTTTAATTTCATCTACTTTTGATACCTTTTTAGAATACCCTTACCACAAAATTAACAAAGAAAACATTAATAATTTAATAACACTGTTAAATGTCATCAAAATATTAATTTGTCATACTGTACATTGTAATGTTGTAATGCCTAAATACACTTGCAATTTAAAATTACTAATTTGAGTCTAGTTTTATTTTTATTTGATTTAGGTAAAATAGTATACATTTTAATTTATCAGCAACAATATAAAAATAATAATATTTGGCTTTCTGTATTTCATCAGTAAATACTGATGCAACCCTTTGATAATAACAACTCACATTTGTTTGGTCACATACTCACCAGTTTCTTGAAGGTTGAATGAATTGTCTGTTTCTCCCTTACGTTTCCATTGTAGAAGGCAATCTCTTCACTGACAATGAAATAAAAACATAAAACATTTGAGTATGCATCAACATTTGAGAAAAACAAAATTATATTACCATAGAACTACACTGCTAGATAGATACAAGTACCTGTTTGTGATGAGACGAGAGTTGACATATCGGTATTCTCCTTCATACTTCTGTTCAGTCACTGTCATCTTACCGATCGGCCTGCGCAGACGGGTCAGGAAGAGGCCGGAGATCAGCAGGTAGGTCATCATAGTGGCGGGACCCTGTGCAAAGAGACCAACAGATTCTCAAAATGTCCAATGACACTGATCTACAGTAGATTTTCACGATGTCTTTCACACTCACCTGAGCACCGATCGCTGTTGTTAATTTGAAAATGTATAAACCGATATCCAACAGGGGCTGGAGGGGGGAATGCAAGAAAAACTCAGCAAATGCTGTTCATTTGAAGAAAAGAAACATCTGCTTTTATTGTGAAAGTACAATGGGTATTTTGGACAAAGGGCTTTCATACCTTGCTGAGGTTGGAGTAAAGATCCACCACACTGTTACAGAACTTTTCCACATCCTGCGTCAGCAGCTGATCAGCGTTAGCAATGCGGTTATCCAGGTTTCCCATTTTGTAGTATGTATAACCCCTGTGAACCCAAAGATAGTGACACTAGTAACTAGACTTTTACATTTTCTTCAAAAAGAATCACATTTCAAAGCAAATTCACAAATTCAGCAAATTCACAATTTTAATTACACTTCAATCATGACAACTCTCGGAAGATATTAGCATGGTGATGGATATGCTGCACAAATAGCATATAAAATAACCCATAGCAGATCTATACAGGTGGAGCTGGGGAAAGTGGAGGGTTTCAGAGAAACTCTGAAAGCGCGCTGCAGGAATCTCAAGTGAATGCTAGCCAGCCATATAAATGCAGGCAGTAAGCTCATTGGCTGCATATGCAGCATGAATCAATCAGCTTGTGCCAAGTCGTTTAACTCTCTGAATATCATCGGTTACGTTAACAACCAGTCGCCTGCGCCATCTAGAGTTTCATGACTGAACTATATATTTAATATAAAAAAATTTTTAAATAACAATACATATCTTTCATATATATTTTCATTAAAGATTACCTTTGTACATAGTGCTCAGTTATTATTTTTTAAGACTAAAATTTTAATTTAATCTTCAGCAGATCTGAAGTCTTACACACTTGCAATTCTACATGTAGCGATGCCTACATTTAAAATAATAAATTAAAAATAATATATTTTTTTAAATAATACATTTTGTACACAAAATTATTTCAAATTTTAATATTAGCCATTTAACTGAATTTTAATGTCAATGCATCCATTTTAATAATTCGTATTTTAGTACATTATAACAAACGCCTGTATGAACAATATAATAGTAATGCTTGTTTTTGTTAAAATGCTCAGCATTTTACTGAGAACTTGTGAAGAATATTTCAGTTGGAATAATGTCATGGCAGTGATGGGCCGTACTTCAGGTACTCATCGTAGAGATGTTTGGTAAGTCGCACGCGAAAGCACAGCTTCAGTTCATTTAGGCCCAACTTCAGGAAGCTGTTCACCAGAGCGATCTGAAAGATTGAGATGCAACCATTTACAAATCTGGATGTTTTCATAGCAACAACATCAAACAATTCTTCCATGCTGAACTCTTACTGCTATTAAACAAACACATTCTAGCCTCAGAAATGATTCTATGTCAACAGGAGGCACATATTAGGTGGTTATTTGGAAGTTTTAGTTTTAATTTCATAGATTAGACAGTTAATAATCTCAGAACTCCTCTGACTATTAACAATTACTACCAACTTTGATAAAAAGCAGAAACTTACAACTGGCATGGCCGTGATAAAGTTGAATAAGTACTTCTTGAAACCTTTAGTGGATCGACCAATGATCGCACTGCAAACCACAACATGCACACAAACACATGCAAGCATGGTCAGAGTTAATACAGAAGGGAATAAACACACATCCCGCTGGCCTGTCCTTCATGTGCATGAAAAAATGAATGCAAATTATTTCAGAGGAAGCGCACATTCACAGTTACATTAACAAAACACAAATGTGCATTTAAACTGCAGACCAGAGGAGATCTGAGAGGTGAGCATGTGAGGAAACACAATGGACTGGTTCAGTGATGTAAATCACGACACATCAGTAACGATACATTAGCTTTCACAGCACATGAAGATACAGTAAATTACCCCAGGAATGACAGTCAGGTAGGAATAAAAGTGCCTCTTGAATAGTTTGATATCTCTGCTAATGATTCCACTGTCAAAGATTTAAAAAATACAATCAAATCGCATTAAATCAATATTTAACTAGGTGCTTGGTGTATTTACAAAGTGTAATAGTGTTAAATTTCCCCGCACTAACAAATTTGAAGTCTACATCCATACGGTACCTTTCAATCATAGTGCCGTTCTGAATCATCCAGACGTCACAATAGGTCCGAGTCACAAGCATCACTGCGATCAGGAACAGGTACCATGTCTGTGACATACAAAAAAAAAAAATAAAAATTATGTGAAAAACAATGAGCTGAAATGCTTCACTTTTATTTTGCAGATATACATGCACAATATCTTTCAAAAGTTTGGAGTCTGTAAGTTTTTATGTTTTAGAAAGAGGTTTCTTATGCTCACCAAGGCTGCAATTATTTGATCAAAAATACAGTATGAACATTAATATTGTGAAATATTATTATTATTTAAAATAGCTGTTTTCATTTTGAATATGCTTTCATTTCATTTAATTTAAGAATTTAATTAAATGTATTTCTCTGATGGCAAAGCTGAATTTTCAGCATCATTACTCCAGTCTTCAGTGTTACATGATCCTTCGGAAATCATTCTAATATGCTGATATGCTACTAAACAAATATTTCTAATTATTATCAATGTTGAAAACAGTTGTGCTGCTTAATGTTTTTGTGGAAACTGCAATAAAAAATTTTTTTCTTTGATGAACAAAGTTTAAAAGAATATCATTTATTTGAAGTGCATTTTTTGTAACAATGTAAAAGTCTTACAGACACTTTTGATCAATTTAATGCATTGCTAAATTAAAAAATAATAATAATTAAAAAAATATATCTTAATGACCCCAAACTTTTGAATGGTAGTATATAAAATGTGTATCGTTTCAGTTCGGAAAAAATATGCAGAAAAAATGCACTCTGACTAGCAACACCAAGAAAATCATGTTCTTGGTTACGACATAAATTAAAGGTGATTGGCTATTTAAAAATAGGGAAACCTTCAATTTATGCCTCACCCCAACTTCCTGTTCCAGCAAGAACTCACATGAAGCCAGTTCTCACCTCTTTGCAGAATAATCTTGGCACCATAATCCTGACGATCCGTGAGATCCGGATGAAAAAGAGCTTGTCCACAGCAGCTCTGTCTTTCTTGCCATCTTTCTGTTGGTTTTAAAACACAAGAATTGTTGAAAGTCAAAGGAAACTTATGGAATATAGCGTCACACGGCCAGACTAACTAAATAGTCTTATATATTACATGTATGCATCTGACATTACATTAAAGCAACTTCCACTGCATTCAGTGTATACAGTTTTTATCAGTTCATGCAGAGATCGATCAACACATTTCTCTTACGTCACTGCTCAGATCATTTGAAGAACCCTTCTTCCTGTTGAGGATGATGAAATAAATCTATATTAATAATAATTACAGTACGTCCAATAACATTCAGTATGAAGCATTACATTGCAGTTTTTCTGTCATAAGTGTGCTTGATGCTGAATCCCAAATTAAGAGAGTTCAAGGTGCAAGTATGAATCATTCTTGACTATCACTCTTGGGTATAGCATTTTTGAATGCAAACTGTGGCGACATTTGCCCAACTAACACTGTCCTCTATGAAAGAGTCCATTGTTGGACAGTGAGACTGCAAGCTCAAGATATAGGATGTGTCTCAAAACCTAGTGAGGTGCCTACCTAGACTAGACAGCTCATTAGGTTTTGACACATGACCATAATGTTGGCCAGGACTCATTTTGAGTTGAACCGGGGTCACTCTGACACTAAACTCCATTTGTGAACTTATTTCACGCATTAGGTACTTTATGTGTGTTCCCACATACCTGTTCAGTCCAGCGGATTTTCGTCTCTGCTTCAGGAAGTATAAAACGAGTAGGATACCGCCAGCCACAGCGGAGTTCTTGGTTGTCAAGTACTTGCTGACGGCCGCCATGTTTCTTACTGAGACCGGCGTACTCATGACCTCATCATCACACCATCATCACGGACCTGCGTTGTGTTTATTAACCCTTTAGGAAACAACCATACAAATAATCACTTTAAATAAAATACACGGAAGGAAAAGCCTATTATATCAACCATGTTGAAGTAAAACAAGTAACACGTTCCATTTATTATTTATAAATTAAATATTCTTATTCTCTTTATTAGACCGTCTTACTAGCATATTGTACCTTTACGACTTTGCCTAGAGTTCCCCCTAGAGTTTGAAATACTACGTATGGAGGTCGATTTTTATGCTTCAAAAACATCGCAAAAATACAACAATACAGAACTAGGCTACTACTACTACTACATAGCTTTCTGTTTCTTTGAAAGCAACAGAGAATTTTTTTTCTTAGGTATTTTGTTGGAAAATTTACATTAATGTATGTGAAATTTAACTTATAGAATTATCAGATTTATTACACGCGCCTCGTTTTTAATATTTTTTATCATAATTCTACAAGATAACAATTTTAAAAAATACAATAAAAACAAACTTATGGACATAATAAAATGCTACTACAATAACAGTTCAGTTGTCGTTCTTGCAAGGTATTTTTTTACTTTATAAATACAATTTTAAAAATTAATTTTCATTTTGTACAAAAATTACAACTTTATTTTGACATTGTCTTAGTTTATTGTCTGCATGATTAGCTTGACATTTTCTCTTGGAATTGCAATGTAAATTTCATCGAAATAAACTAAGTAAAATAAGTTTAAAATGGAAGTTGATTTGAATAAAGTATGTTTTTAGGGAAAATATATATATTTCAAAAACAATTTGCTGTATAAAGACTGCTATATAAGCACAAATTAACCGTACAGGGTCGTACAAAAAACGCTCCAATTTTATTTTACTTACTATCTTACATTATGTCACGTGCATTGGTAACAAGGTAAAACTGAGGTCAATTCGATCGACAACACATATAAAACACATATTAGACACATAAAACGTTGCTGGTTTTATTGTATGTCATTTTATTTAACATCAACAACTAATTATAAGAAATCCAAATATAAAAATACACATTTTAATCAAAACTGCTCGGCAGCATTGATGCGCGCTCGCGCACTGCCGCCCGATTTTTGAATAAATCCTTCCACAGCATATTTTTTCAGATTAGAAAAGAGTCGCTAATTGCAACTCTTAATATTGAGGGGACAGTCACTAATAATCCTCAGGCAATTGCACATTTCTGCGCTAAGTTTTACAGTAAATTGTATTAAAAAAAAAATTCTGAAGAGGCAGCCCGTACTTTTCTGGAGTCTGTTAAAGATTGTAAGACTATCTCTAGAGATGACAGAAATCTCTGATAGTGAAATTACTTTATCTGAAGTTAGTAACTCAATTCTAGAACTTAAAAACAATAAATCTCAGGGAACGGACTGGCTTACTGCAGAGTTCTATAAACAGTTCTCTAAAGAATTGTCTCCTTTTTTACTTAAAGGTCCCCTGAAATGCTTAGAAACACGCAGCTCTATGTGTTGACGTCATTTTAACTGAAACAGGAAGACAGGGCGGGACATATCAAGCAGCCCCGCCCCCTTTTTAAAATAGCCAATAGCGTTCGTTTATATCACAGCTTGGGCTAGAGCCGTTCAGAGCCGTTAGGCTCCGTAAAGCCGCATTTGACAGGGTATGCCAGCCACAATCTCATCCATATTGCTATAAAATATAGCATTCTGTGTAGAATTCAAATAGCTCCGATACATTTTGTGGTCTGCGCTGACTCG
>NW_015557091.1:3435564-3439634 GCF_001515605.1 Sinocyclocheilus anshuiensis | reverse complement strand
TTTGATGAGAAGCTGAAGTACGATGTGACATCAAAAATATCGTTGAGCCGTTTTGGCAGAAGTGATGAACTGCAAGCTTTGAATGCTTATATCTTCTAAATGCGAATTTTGTCACTGTTTTGGAGCACACTGCCTTATAGATAACTTTAAGACTAACATATTGATACTAACACCCAAAAACACTTTAATTTTGATTTCATGGGGACTTTAAGGTTTTTGAAGAAAGCATACAGAATGAAGCTCCACTACCCCCCCCTCCCGACTCTCACTCAAGGCTTAATTACTTTAATTCCGAAACCTAAAAAAGATTTACTTTTAATTGACAATTGGCGTCCCGTTTCTCTGCTTAACAGTGATTATCAAATTTTAGCTATTATGTTTGCTAAAAGACTAAAATCTGTATTGGGATCTGTTATAGATGAGACACAATCTGGTTTTTTGAATAAAAGACACATTGTTAACAATATAAGGTTGATTCTTGATTTATTAGATTATTCAGACTTGATTCAGGAGGACAGCTTCATTCTTTTCTTAGATTTCTATAAGGCTTTCGATTCTTTGGAGCACCAATTTATTATTAATTCATTAGTTAAATTTGGTTTTGGGGATATGTTTTGTAGAGTAATTAAAACCCTTTACAATAATGGAAGTGCTTCGATTAAATTAAAGAATGGCACTTCACCCAGGTTTAGTTTATCCAGAGGAGTGAGACAAGGGTGTCCCATTTCTCCCTATTTATTTCTTCTTTGTGTGCAGCTACTGTCAACATTTGTGTGAAAGTGGTATTCAGGGTATCCATATAGCGGATCGAGAATTTTTGAAAAACAAAATCCATTATGTTAAGAAGTCTGTATTAATGAACACATATGAGTATGGTGGGTTGCATTTCCTTGATTTCTCTTCTTTGAACAACACTTTCAAAATGAATTGGATTAGACAGTTTTTGTGTAATCCAAACTCAATCTGGAATTTTATCCCGAATTACTTCTTTTCCAAATTAGGTGGTCTCCCTTTCCTTTTGATCTGTAATTATAGTATTGCTAGAATCCCTTACAATTTATCTAAATTTCATAAACAGGCATTACTTGCATGGTCATTAATCTTTAAGCACAACTTCTCCCCTCACCGTTACTTCATTTGGAACAATCAAGACATTGTATATAAGAGAAAATCTTTATTTTTTAGTAGTTGGTTTGAGAAAAACATTCTGATTGTTTCCCAGTTATTTAACTCAGAAGGTCTTATTTTAAGTTACGAAGAATTCTTATGTAAATTTAATTTTCCAGTAACTCCCAAAGAATTCTCCATTGTCATGGATGCTGTTCCTAAAGGAGCTGTTATGCTTTTAAGGGACTCTGCTAGATCATCCAGCACTTTATCTATTTCTTTAGACCCGTTTGACATCCCAGTAGGAAAACTTAGCTTTTTGTCACATCATTCATCACGTAACTATAAGATTAGATCGCTTTTTCAAAAGGAGCTTGTAACAACTCCATATGTGATGTCTTATTGGAAGAATGTGGTTGATTATATTGATTGGAAAAAAGTATGGACTCTGTCTTCGAAATACATAATAACTAACAAGGTTAGAGAAATCTCATTCAAATTGTTACACAGATTTTACCCAGCTAAAGTGTTTTTTGAAAAGGTTTAAATCAGACATAGATACAAGCTGTTCTTTTTGTGGTGACCCTAATGAAACTGATATGCATATCTTTTGGGATTGTCCTCACACACAGCTATTTTGGATTGAATTTTCTAATGTTATCAATCGCTGTGTACTCCAGGGTTTCTCTCTGCTTTTTAAGGATGTACTGTTTGGCTTCTTTAATATACAAAAAGATAAAATTAATGAATAGCCTATTTTATTATTAACCTATTATTACTTCTTGCA
Organism: Sinocyclocheilus anshuiensis; assembly: GCF_001515605.1. NCBI lineage: Eukaryota > Metazoa > Chordata > Actinopteri > Cypriniformes > Cyprinidae > Sinocyclocheilus > Sinocyclocheilus anshuiensis. Next base: position 3,437,740 of record NW_015557091.1, on the reverse strand, counting down.
AAATGTCATATTCACCGCAGTAAATTCACTCATCAAAATCCTTTATATATTGTTTTTAAAAAAGAGGTTCAACAGTATATCCAAACTATTTCATCTTCCAAGAATGTTTTTAAACGGTTAATTTATTTAATCTTTTTAATTTATTTTGTTAAAGCTTTCTTTGTGTATTATTTATTTATTGTTACATACGTCTATAAATGGTGCTTTGCATGTAATGTCACCTCTTTGTATGTAATGGTGATATTTTCTGTAAAAAAAAAAAAAAACGTCTTTCCGCTTCCCTTCTTGCCAGAGGCGGAAGTGACGCACGGTGCTGCCAGAGCTCGCTCTGCGTAGTCAAAGAACTTGGCGTTGTGTTCGCAGCCGACGCAAGAGCGCGAGACAGACAACATCATCAGATACGAGCGAAATACTGGATTATTCGCCCGCTACAAAAACCCAGCGACCGTACGTACCCACACTCACTGTCCGGTTGAGATACATCGCTTTAGCTGCCCATCTGAGGGGCATTTTGTCTGGGGAAAAAGAGAGGGATGGTTGGAGGAGTGGGACATGTAGTGAATAGGGATAAAGTGGGATGCTAGATGCTGCTGTTGGCCTGTAACACCGAGCCGTTGCGCTACATCCTGCGTGCACAATGTCACGTCTATTATTATGATGTGTTTGAGCATCAAAGAACGATCGTCTTGTGCACTGATGCAAAAATCTCTTGTTTTATCCATGCATGTAAAATATTAATTGGCCGACCGGTAGAGTCAGTTTACAATCGGGACCTTAGGCTAACTGAAAGCCATACTTGTTTTTCTGAGGAGCCTGATGCATTGAATGCAGTGCGTTTTTGCGCATTTGCATTGCACCGGATTGTTTTTCGCAATTGCATTGAATTGTATTTTAATGCATCAACTGCATGTTTTAAATCTGTTAAGTCGGATGCACTCAACCAATACGAGCAGAAACACTTTGCATCTGACATCAGCACGCGCCTTAAAGCATTCTTATTAATAATCTCGACGTTTTTCTAGAGAAATCATTGAGTAACACAGTATTGGCCATCTTACATGTTACTGAACTCATGCAGTGCAGTTAACGGCTTTGTGTTCCCGCACATCAGTTGTGATTGACAGGTGTAGTAGAGGGTGACTTAAGGTCATATAATAGAGGGACTCATTACAAAGTAACTTACCCGTTACACATGACTAGTAAAACGGCATAGCATTAATTTTTTTCATCTTCTTTGTCCTGACTGATTCTCTGTCTGTTACTGATACTGATTATTTAGATTGTCCAATAATAATTATTATATGCTTCAATAAGAATTAATTTATCGTTAGGCAACTTTGATTGAAAAACATTATTATTATAAATCAAAAAGTCAATTATTTTAAAAAAGCGTAATTTTAAATGTATTTTTTTTTACCAGGAACACCGTTTTTCTGTGTTGAATGTGAATCTTTAGCATATGGCATCTGTAAACTTTAAAAAAAGATTTTGATAAATAGAAAAGTAAAACTATTAGATAAACCAATTATTGGTTTGTCTGTACATAAAAAAAAAAAATATTTATTAAATTTTTTTCTCTACTTTTCCATTAAACAGGAACTTGCTGTGTTTAAGAATCTATTATTGGTATATATTAGAGCCCGACCGATATATCGTTTTGCCGATATTATCGGCCGATATGAGCCTGTCGCCGATATATCGGTATCGGCGAATATGCCGCCGATATGAACATTTTTTTTACAGAACATATAATGCAGATAAAATGCTTGAAATGGTGTAATTACTTAGTTTGTCCAGCAGAGCGCGCTCCATTGTTTGCTACTGGCGACCTGGATGAAACGCTTTAAAGCTTAAGTCAATGGAAAACCATTGAAACTTTGAACGGCCATATCTCCGTAACGGCACGGCACATCCGCACCAAATGCGGGGGATCCCTTCAGCTCGAGGAACCCTCTCGAACGCGAATCGAGTGTACGTCTCGAGGCCCTCTTTCGAATGAGACCACCCCTGCGTCGATAGCCCCCGGGGTTTGGAAGTTACGGGTGGTTAAATCCGCGGTCTGGCGCAGACCGATCTAGCGATCCCGGGGGCTACCGACACGCGGAGAGTGGCGTTCGAGAGGGCTCCTCGAGCTGAAGGGATCCCCAGAATTTGGTGGAGATCCGCCGGCGCGTTC
>NW_015557091.1:3425135-3435548 GCF_001515605.1 Sinocyclocheilus anshuiensis | reverse complement strand
CGGCCCCAAAAAACCCATATCGGTCGGGCTCTAGTATATATATATATATATATATATATATATAAAAAATACCTGTATTCCCATATTTTATTACTATTTTTGCACCAAGTAGAAACTTACTGTGTTTGTTAAGGATCTGTTATCAGTGAATATACATATATATACATTTATTTTTCCAAAGAAAAGTAATGCACAGTACAACTGTCTAGTAATAGGTAATTGTTTAGTTGAATGTAATCTCTTCTTCTGTCCTGCTCTTCAAAGGTACTGAAAGATAAACATCATGAATCCTGTTTATAACCCTGCATCATCAGGGGTTCCTTATGCCAACCCTAAAGGAATAGGATACCCAGGTATTACTTCTAGATTTATATATTAAGTTGCTCAAGCAATTGGCAAAACATTTAAACTACTTACGTTATCACAAACTTGCCATTGACAGAAATAGACAGCTCTACAGCCTTTTCTTTTGCATTTAAGTCTTTATTACAACAATCCTGCGGTTCATAAAGAACTTTGTTTTCCTACGAACGAGTGCCATCTATTATTGCCTTGTTTATCTAAAAGTGATCTTTCCCTTTAAACCTAGACCAAAAGCCATATGTGTTGACTGTGAAACACAGTAGACTTTAATAATATGCATTTATGGTGTAATTACTACATTTTCGTGTCAATCCATGTTCATATTTACTGCAAACAATGCGCTGTTACTTTAATTCAGTGCTTACAGCACAGCAATAGACTCGGTGCGGAAACGATCTCTGCACTGCTGCAGACGCACCACTCCTGAACGCACTGCCGCACCGCAACCGTGTGCAGTGAACGCTTTAACATGAGCGTGGAAAAAATACGCACCACGTATGAGAGTGTGCGAGCGCTGAATGGTTAAACACTGGCAAGAATTAAAAAGAAATGCAATTTATAAACTTTAGTGACGATGTGACACTGCCTCGCAAGTGACAATTCCTGTCAACTGTGCAGCGTGCAGCTTGCTTATAGACCGACGCGATGTGGTGATTTGAAGCCATTTGCGTATTTTGAGAGAGAAAGAGTGAGAGCATGCGCACGGTGATTATAATTATTTAACCGCGCCGGACTGAGACGATGATGCTGCATGTCGTGCCAAACCTCTCACAGCAGCGTCATCAGCTTGAGATCGTTTTTTTGAGATCGGCCTTTTTAGAGACCGCCGGTCAATCATCCCAACGTGATTATCGGCCGATAGTGATCAGTAGCCGATCAATCGGAGCACCCCTAAGCGCCGCATCAGCTAAAGTCTGTCTACACTGGACGCAACAAAGCGACCTTTGAAAATCATTTGAAATTTGTGTCAGCACGTCATAAATAGAACGCGGCAGCAGTTTACTGTCGGGGATTTGTCGTGTCGCGCCACATCCAGTGTAGACAGCATCACTGATTATAATGAGTTCTATAGACTGATCTATATATAATAAATCTCTATTATAGATCAGTGGTTCTATAGTATTTTGTCAGGCCGCACCGCTCGCATCCGGTGTAGAAACGGTGTTAGGAATCGTGTTTTCCCTTATAAGGATTCACTCTTCGGGGCACCCGCCCCCGCTGATGTCATCATCCATCGCGATGTTTCACTGTAGAAATCGTCCGATTCCAAATTTGTAGACATCGCCCAACCCTACAAACCATTTGATTGCCAACAAATCAAATTTAATAAAACATTTCGTCAAAATATCTTCTTTTGTGTTCCACAGAAGTAAGTATGTCATACAGGTTTTAAACGACATGAAGGTGAGTCAATGATGACAGGATTTTCATTTTTGCCAACTTGACATGACATTAACTGCCCATTTTGCCTTTGTAATCTTGCATATTTCCAGATAAAACTAGATGTTCATGAAAAATATATGGTTGTACCTGATTTTATCCAGCCATTTTTATCCATAAGGTCAATTTTGATGTGATGCTCGCTTTTTAAAAGCATTGTTGCTGCTAGCAAATTATATTATTGCTTTATTTTCTTTATTATCTTTAAATGTAATGTCATCTCTACAGGTTATGCTCCCGGGACCACTTTCAAAATGTCCTGCTCCCCAACAACAGGTGCTGTACCCCCCTATTCCTCATCACCCAACCCCTACCCTGCTGCAGTCTACCCCGTGAGAAGTCCCTACCCCCAACAGAACCCCTACGCACAGGTAAGGCAACAAAAAAACAGATGTTATGAAGCGATAATGTCAAACCTGCATTTTGTTAAAATATTGGATGTTTTTTCCATAGCAGCAAGGCACTTACTACACACAGCCCCTTTACACAGCACCGCCCCATGTCATTCATCATACAACGGTGGTCCAGCCCAATGGCATGCCAGCGGCCATGTATGCCCCGCCCCGCCCTAACGGAGTCACCATGGGAATGGTAGGAGGCACCACCATGGCGATGTCAGCTGGTGAGTCTCATCCAAATAAGCCATGGAAATTCATGCAGTTGAAGAGAAAATGGTAAAAATGCATTTTTTTTTCTCCTCAGGGACATTATTAGCTACTCACTCTCCGACCCCAGTCGCGCCTCACCCCTCAATGCCCACGTACCGCCCGCCTGCCACTCCCACCTACAGTTACGTGCCCCCGCAGTGGTGAACACGACACTGTGAGTGCAGAGCCCACATTTGCCAGCTCTTAAGGTGCGGTCACATTTACTGTTGTTTGGTGAGTTTCCCCTGGCGAAATCCTGTCAATCGGAGTCTACGGGAATTTCGTGTGAGGACGAAAGATTTCCCCACGCAGATTTCGCATTGGGTTCAGTTGGTCACACAAATTTGCTGACAGAAAGATGCTTGGTTTGAAAGTGTCGTCATACATTGTGACAGTGTTAACTGCAGAAAAATCTTGCCTGCAAATTTTCACAGGCAAAATCCAGTCATTTCAATAGGAATCTATGCGATTGGGAATATAGTGTGAGGATGGAGAATTTACCCATGCAGATTTTGCATCGGATTTAGTTGGTCACTCGAATTTGCCACATTATCTGACAGAAAGATGCGTGGTTCAAAAGTGACTTCTTACATTATCCTGTTGACAATCTACACAGAATTTTGCTCAAAAGATTTCCACACAGATTTGCATTGGGTTCATTTTAGCTTTTTTGACCTTTTAACCTTTTAGCTGGTCACGTGAATTTGCGAAGTTGTCTGACAGAAAGATGTTGGGTTTAAAAGTGACTTCATACACCGCTACGCCAGTGGTTCCCAACCCTGGTCCTGGAGGCACCCCAACACTGCACATTTTGCATGTCTCCTTTCTCTGACACACCAGTTTCAGGTCTTGGAGTCTCTACTAATGAGCTGATGACCTGAATCAGGTGTGTTTGATTAAGAAGACATGCTAAACGTGCAGTGTTGGGGTGCTTCCAGGACCAGGGTTGGGAACCACTGCGCTACGCTATTGACAATAGAAAAATCTTGTCCATGAAATTTCTGCAAAATTCGCATAAGGTTCTGTTGGTCACATAATTTCGCCACATTGAACATCAGAAAGGGTTGAAAGTGACATACATCGTTGCACTATTGACAATAATTTTGTCAAAAATAATTGACAAAAAATTTCACTAATGTGACTGCACCTTTACTGTGTTTATACTCACAAAAATAATACAATTTTGTTGGTCCCTGTGTCTTTTTGTTGTCTTCAGGTCGAAAGATGGTAGATATGCATTCTCACTGTCCAGTATTTTTACAATTGGAGCTGACACTACAAGTGTTATCAGCCAGTTGCTCTTCCTTCCAAACATAATGTGAATCCAACTCCAGTTGGCAGAAGAAAGGAAAGAGTATCTTCCCAGTCCGGCTCCATTACTACTTCCCATCCTTCACTCATTCTGCGACATATCTCACGGCCGAAGACCAGACAAGCTCCTCATGCTGAATTGTGTTGTGTGGACTGTCTTGCAGTTTTTAGCTAACTCTTTAATTGGTGAAACCGGAAGGGAGTTGGAATTAGTTTTATTGGAATACCTATTTGAATGCATGTATATATCTAAAAGAGGAAAAAAGAAACAAAAAACAAAAGCGCTAGCTCATTCTACCAGCTATGACAGATGCAAAATCATCAGCAGTTATCTCAAGCAAAAATCCAAAGGGATGGGGGAAAAACAACTGTATATTAAATGCAATGTCTTAATTGTTATTTCATACAAAATATTAATAACTTTAGCATTTAAAAAGAAACATTTTTGTTATTTTTCCTGGTTTTAATTTGGGTATTTGTAGCTCCAGGCATGGTTTGTCTTCTCTGGGTGACGGTATGTTTGTTGCTGCTGTGCCCTGATGGGAAGACGGGCCCTTAGGGTTTGTGCCTCCGCTTCATATGCCTGTTTTTAGTTTTATCACTCTACATGCTCTCGCTGCAGTTAATTGTTGCACTAATTACCTGTGTGTGTACATAAATTGGTTGATTGAGCTGTATTGGTGCTGAGAGCATGCTAACTCATTTGTGTACCTCTGGTTTGGTTTTCTTAACTTCTGACCGAAAGATTAACATTGGAATCGCAGTGATCTGCAGCATTTTAAATGGTCAATTGTTTATGTGGTTAATAATAATAATAAAAAAAAGGAAAACTCAATTAAGTTGATTTGATAACACTACTGGTTACATTTGAGGAGGTGAATTTGAGTCGTTTAGTTATTATTGACCCAAACATCGCTCGTTACCTCAAAAGTACACTGTAACTGACTGAATTTTATTGTCTTTTTCCTTTATACATTGCCTATGTCACTTTGGTTAAAGAATGTTTTGTAATGTTTCATGTGTTTTTGTTTTGTATTTTCAAGAAAGACCAAAAATAAATACAATAATAAAGTTTTCCAGTTTTCTGGCTTTATTTTTGATATGCTAGACACCGACTGGTTAAGGACACTGTCTTAACTTAAGGCTCCAACAGTCACAGAAAACCATTTTCAAATGGCTTTTTTCAATGTTTATTAACAAATATGTCTGAAATAAGAATTTAACAAATCTAGTCCGTATCAAAGTTTACGTCCGTACAGTAGAATGCAGAAGAAGAAATTTCAACACACTTCAGCAATAAAAAAAGACACAAATGTTTGTCTAGAGTGAACTGGATCATCGAAGGTCAGAAGCAAAGACTTAGTTACTTGAAAAAAAGTAATCTGATTACGTAACTCGCGTTACTTGTAATGCGTTACCCCCAACACTGGTGATTACCTTTCTGATTAAATTTTCATAATTACAGTGGCAACAAAATAAGTTCTATTCCAACTTCAATCACTGGATGTCGCCATTAGTCCAGGACGAATAATTCCTTTGACGTTGTACCCATAGATGTTGTTTATTAAGACAACATGTAATTTACCAGTTGAAATAACAGTTTACACTCCTAAAATCTTAGTACATGTAATATAGTTTTCATACTACACGCGAGTCGTTTGCTTTGAAACACATTTAAGCGCTCGCTCGCGCTCATTAGTAAACTGACCGTTACAAATCTGCCCGCTCGCCTCAGCGTGTAACTTACTCGACGACTATAAGCTACTCGTTCAAATTACTGTTTAAACACCTTTTCTCTCAAAAAACAAGGTAAGAAACTGGTTAACCCGACAATATTAGATGCCACATTCAACGAATACGTTAACTTTGCTGTCCTTTGAGTTCTTTTAAAGCATTTAGATCACATCTAATATTTTTGTTGCTGTGAGAGCTAATAATAGTATTGAAAAACAATATTCCAACACAATTTGCTTTGAAAACTAACGTTAGCCACTTTAATCATTAAATATATACTCCTCACAGTTTAGATTATTTAAACATTTATCAATATAGCTCAACTGATTGGCAGCTTAATATAACGTTAGGCTAAATCTCGGTTTTTATAATACATTATATGCATAATAATACACAATTTACATATTATTATTATTAAAACGAGTGTATGACAGAGATGTATTATTATTATTATTTATTTATTTTCTTTAGTATAAAGCAGTATGGATGCAGGTGATGCAAGTCAACCAATCACTCGGTCTGCAGAATATGAACAGGTAAAGTTTACAGAAAAAGCTACAGTTTACATGTCACTGTCTTTACTGCTAATATTTATGAAATGTTAGTAGAAAAATGGGTAATTCTGGGTCAGAAACATACTGCCTCTGGTCACAGGGTTTCCCATTAAAACTCAATTGATCATTTATACTTGTACACAGGATCTCCCCTGAACAGCTTCAGTGATTCGCGCAATTATGTGGGGCCTCTGGGTGACTGAGTAAGACAGTGTGGGTTCAAACGTGTGTGATCTGGTCCCGCATGTATGGTGGCAGGTGGAAAAAAGTGTAGGAATGACCTTGTGTGCTTCGGAACATGGTGTGTGTGATCTAAACCTCACAGATTACTATAGGAATTCATTGCAAGATCATAATAAGGTCTTCCTTGTATATGTAACCCTATGTAACTGGCGGGTATAGGGATTCAGAAGAGAGATGTATTGAGGGAACAGTTCATTAAAAAAATGAAAATTTGCTGAAAATGTACTCACTCTGGCCATCCAACAGTTTGTTCATCAGAACAGATATGGAGAAATTTAGCATTACATCACTTGCTGCAGTGAATGGGTGCAGCTTTTCATTTCACAAGAAATCAGTTGATTGACTGTAGTCTTGTGGATTATTGTGATGTTTTTATAAGCTGTTTGAACTCTCATTCTGACGGCACCCATTCACTGCAGAGGATCCATTGGTAAGCAAATTATGTAATGCTAAATTTCTCCAAACACATTTACATCTTGGATGGCCTGAGGATGAGTCCATTTTCAGCAAATCTTAATTTTTTTGGTGAACTAGTCCCTTAATCAAAACCTGTCTTTTGATTTTTTTCTCAGGCACCATCAGTAATTTGCAAAGGGGAGAACACAGGTGGGGATCTGCCAGACTCTTCAACCAGTACACATCTTGGTGACTCTCTAAATGATGAAAATGCAAAACAGAAGTTGGATGTTGAGACATCCGCAAGAAATATTTTCAACAATACCAGTGCAGGCCATTTCAGTGAGATGTTTCAAAGACATATTTCACATGTACAGTGGCCCCAAAATCTATTCAGCCACTTATGGACTCTTAAGTCACGCCTAAAAATGTATGAATGCCATTGCATTTTATGATTTTGAATCAGCTGGTTATCTATGATTTTTAAAGCAAGTTTGCCTTGAGTTTCACTAATGTTTGTCAAACCAAACTTTATAAACATTATTGACAAATCAAAATATGATGTGCACAGGCTTGTCCTCATGTGACTTTTGTTTTGTTATTCTGAAGTGTCTGTCAACCAGAGCGGCGGTGCCCAGTTTATCCCCTGCCAGCAGAGATATGAAACCTTCACTTCCTGGCCTGGGGCTCCCATAATGCAGTATGCTGTCCACTCCAGCAATGGCACTTACATTGTGTCTGAAAATAAGGGCCAAGGTAATGACGTCACCATTTGTGTCATTCATTTGGATTATACTCTCATTTGATATAATACCATATAAAAGTAAATACTTAAGTTTATTTTAATCCACATGTTAAATAAACATTAAACGAACACATAGACGTAAAAATAAACACACGGATGATTCTCATTAGAACATGTTCACTTTTTGCCCCAAAATAAGAAATTAGGACCATTAGGATTATGTTTGTTTGCATTTGACCTTGTTTTAATAATAATTAAGTAGTAATGAGATTTTTGTTCTTTGCAGTAAAATAATTCTGGTGAAGGAAATGTGCAAAATGCATGAAATGGCAGTTTAAATAAAACAAATCGTAATGTTCCTAAAAATAGTCTTCATTAATTTTTATATACACTACCTTTCAAAAATTTAGACTCAATAACATTTTTAATGTTTTAGAAGCTTATGCACACCAAGGATGCATTTATTTAATGTAAAATAAAGTAAAAACTAATAATGTAATAATACATTTAAATTATTATTAATTTAAATTATTTAAAATAACTTTTCTATTTGAATATATTCTAAAATGTAATTTATTTTTGTGATGGCAAAGGTCAATTTTCAGCATCATTACTCAAGTTTTCAGTGTCACATGATCCTTCAGAAGTCATTCTAATATGCTGATTTGCTGCTCAAGAAACATTTCTTCTTAATATTAATGTTGGAAACAGCTGTGCCACATAATATTTTTGTGGAAAGTGTGATACATTTTTTTCAGGATTCTTTGATGAAAAAAAATAATTAGTATATAAAAAAATATATAAATAATTTTGAATGGTAGTGTAATTTCTTTCTATTTATTTTTGAGTTAAAAGTGATAAAAGTGTCTCATGCAATTCACAGCCTACCAGGAAGCCCATTTGTTCATAAATTGAAAGAAAAACAACATCACATGACATTATACATAATGCATCTTCATTTAGTTGAAATCATAACTGAAAAGAAAATCTAAGGACAGTCCTATACATATGAAGCTTTTAAGCATATAAACTCCCTTCTGTTGTCTGCTTCGGTCCGGCTCACAGTCTGATGTGTGAATGACAGCAGAGGGAGGTGGGGAAAAGGAGGGCTATGGCAAAACGGCTTGCGATAAGGGCTGGCTCCGCTAGTCACTGCGTTACTGACATCAGGAGGCTAATGATGTCATAGTGATGTCAATGGCCTTGACAGTGACTGCACACTTAGCTTGTGGTTTGGGCAGCATTGCATGCTGACAGCAGAGAGAGACAGACAAGCTTTCAGCTCACTATATGGCTGTGACTGGAGATGAGACAGAATCAGGTACATCCGCTGTTTTCTGTGGTTCTTACGTGGTTTTCAGCTTGTTTAACATTGGAAACTTGCTTTAAAGATTGCGTTTTAAATAAGTTTATTTTGGTTGTTTGTCCCTGTGGATTTGATTAGGTAATTTTACATTTGATTTGTCAGAGAATATAAACGGAGAAACAACATTTCAAATGCTCAAACAAAACTTTGAAGTTTTGGTAGAGACACAGAGATTGTACTGAAAATATTATATACAATTTGTATTGAATCTGTCCTCTCATTATATTCTTGCGATGAATCATCTCTGCAGCATGCAACAGGCTGAAAGAATGAAATGTTCACATTTTTTTGCTTCTTGTTGAGTTCCTCTGTAGCTCTCACTCGTTTCTTTCAGCACCTCTGTTGCTTTCTCTCTCTGAAACGTGTGAATGCGCTGCCCACTCACAGTGCAGCTGACGTCATGTTGTTTCCTGGAATTGGACACTAGCAGGGAAATGTAAATGCTGAACAGCAAATAAGATGTACATTGACGTCAGTTCAGAATCATGCTGTGATTAAAGGCATCTCCTTTTGCGAGAGCAAGACTACCAGATTAATCATCTCTTATAATGCGCTGCAGTCTCCACGGAGACAAAGAGAATCAGACACGTAAAAAAAAAAAATGTTTTTTTTTAATTGTTTTCATTGTTCATAAGCTTTGTAAAATGATTTCACTTGTTTCAATGAAGAGAGATCAAAAAGTAAGAACTTTTATTTGTTATTATGTAACACAGTTTTGTAACTGTGACCACATAGTTTGTGGCTACTGGGGGAAATTGAATCACTTTGTTTTCATAAGAGCATTTCACCCTGCACAAATATGTTGGAGCTCTTGTTGCTTTGCAATCCAGTTTATAACCACACCACGAATAGGTCTGAGAATGTGACATACTCAGAGGTCACACAATGTGTTTGCTGATCTAATTAATTCGGATTAATTCACCGCCTTTGGTCCTTGCAGACATTTGATTCAGTTGATCTTTAGGCCTGTTTAGTAACATGGTGATCTTCATGAACTTATGACATCAGACTTCAGAATGAACTCTGTCAGTATAATCTTTTGTAATCTGTTTATTTTTATTTCTGTTTATGTTATATTCATGCATGTAATGCATTCATGCAATGTTATCTCAGATTAACCTTTCTGATTATGTTTGCTGACTCTCAATCACTACATCTAAATGTCACCACTACTTTGCTTGTAAAGTGTGTAATTGTGTTGTTATGTGGTGGATTTGAACAAACTCATTTCAGTTCAGATTATAATTTTCCAAAAATTGTGTTTAACAGCAGTGTTAGTATGTTTCAGAAAAGCAATAAGCAAAAAACTTTTATATTATGTTCATATTGGGGCTCAGTCCAAAACACCTGGGTGTTTCATCTCTGCCATTCATCTCTGCCTCACGTACTTGACATGTTTATTGGAAACTGCCAGTGTTCTCACTCATCCTCGAAAATCTGGAATTTTGTAGTGCATGTTATAGGAAATAGGAGAATTACTTTCAGTAAATGTCCTGAAAAATATTGAGTTATTATTGTAGTATAATGTTAACTCTACTTTCTTTCTTTCTTTCTTTCTTTCTTTCTTTCTTTCTTTCTTTCTTTCTTTCTTTCTTTCTTTCTTTCTTTCTTTCT
>NW_015557091.1:3414216-3424102 GCF_001515605.1 Sinocyclocheilus anshuiensis | reverse complement strand
TTCTTTCTTTCTTTCTTCTTTCTTTCTTTCTTTCTTTCTTTCTTTCTTTCTCTTTTAGTTAGTTACTAGTGCAGTAAGTAATAACTCACTCAATTTATTGGCAGCAAAAAGCTTTTGGACACTTCTTTTTGTAAAAATGTATTGTTTGCTATCATAGCATCACTATAACGCCCAGAACAGCCATAACAATTTCCACAATATCAGCTTCCTCTAAAAGTCACTGATTAAATATTGCAGATGTGGGGCTCAACAATAAAGATGACCTGGGATCAATGTGAGAAAGTTTTGTGCTAGTTGGTTGAACAGTTTTATTATTTTGTAAAGAACACTTACAAGTTTATTGAAAATGATATATATAAAAAAAATAAAATAAAATGGCCCTGACTGGGCCAGCAGAAAAAAATCCTTGTTACCTGTGATGGAAACACAAAATATGCAGTAAATGTTCTGTAAAATAATGTATTTGAAAAGATCTCTGTAAATGAATGTGTTGTGTTTTTGCAGCCACCACTGGAGGTATGTCTGCATATCAGATTTCCTCTCCCGTATCTGGCCTTTCCCAGGTGATGGACGGCTCTCCCGGTTCTCTGCCCAGCCCTCAGCAGCTGACTGAGGAAGCATCACGCAAGAGGGAACTCCGACTTATGAAAAACAGGTAATGCCCAGCCGCACTTCCCCATTCCAGAATTACCACTGCATTCTGTAGCCTAAGAGCATGAAATCATTATAACAGCTCATTTCAGTCTGTCTTGGCATGTTGCTTGGTCATCCCCTCACTTCTTTCACCACCTGAGGTCTCACATGTTCTTCAGTTGCATCCATTCGTCTGCTTTCAACTTCTGATGCAGTCAAAGGCTTGTATTCTTTGCTTGTAGCCTATCACTGCGTCATGCTTGAGCATGAAAGTTAAGTCTCAGTGTGTGGAGCATGTTCTAAAAGCTTTCTTTGTTTCATGACGACGCTTCGAATGGAAAAACCAAGCTTGTGGAATCATTTGCGTTGTACATGCAACTAAAAAATCACTCATTCACAGCTCAAGTTCTCCTGTTTTGGACACGATGATGCTCTGAAGTTCTGACTTGCTTGAAGTGGGACCTGTAAACACAATGTAAGATTTACAGTATTTAACACTCACAGAGCTTCTCTGTTGTTGCTTCCAGGGAAGCTGCCCGGGAATGTCGCCGGAAGAAGAAAGAATATGTCAAATGTCTCGAGAACCGAGTTGCCGTGCTTGAAAAACAAAACAAGACGCTTATTGAAGAACTCAAGGCTCTTAAAGACCTATACTGTCACAAAACCGAATAACAACAGTCCACTGCAAATCAAAACACGAAAGACTATACCGTTTATAGAGCAAACGTGCTTTTCACGTAATGTCTAGCCACCTCGTAATAATCAGAAAAGGTGCATGGTCTGTGACGTCCCATGTGCGAAAGGTGGTGATGTGTGCATGTGTGTACGCTGGAGGCCCAAGTGCTCCAGAGCCAGTCAATGTGGTGTGTTGCCCGTGTTGCTTGTGCTTTTTGCAGGACGGCGGCCAAAGAGTACAGACGCAGGAAGAAGGACTATGTGCGGAGCTTAGAGATGCGCATGGCCATCATTGAAAACCAGAAGCAGAAAATGACAGAAGAGTTGGACAGTCTAAGACAAATGTGCACTGGAAAATCCGATTCATTTTAATGGCACAATAGACTGCAGCCATCTGTTTTGATTCTGTTTTACTGTAAAATATTGTTGTCATATGTGTGTTTTATATCTTCTGTGAAAATTGAACACTAGACCAGCACTGCCTATGCTCATTAGTTGCTTGTGCTTTTTGCAGGACGGCGGCCAAAGAGTACAGACGCAGGAAGAAGGACTATGTGCGGAGCTTAGAGATGCGCATGGCCATCATTGAAAACCAGAAGCAGAAAATGACAGAAGAGTTGGACAGTCTAAGACAAATGTGCACTGGAAAATCCGATTCATTTTAATGGCACAATAGACTGCAGCCATCTGTTTTGATTCTGTTTTACTGTAAAATATTGTTGTCATGTGTGTTTTATATCTTCTGTGAAAACTGAACAGTAGACCAGCACTGCCTATGCTCATTAGGCTTTTTTGAAGATTTTATATTGACAATTGGATTTAATATTTCAAATATTTGCTGTCAGACTATCTACTTTAAGAGAAATATTTAATTTAATATCAAAGGACTGCTTATATGAGTCATTCACAAACACACCAGCTCCAAAACTGATATGAACATAGCTACTGTATATACTTAGTGTAATAAATATAGGATAAACAGATATGTGTTGTATATACAAAGTGTTTTTGTATTTATGGCATATTAATTGTAACTAAATATATTAAATCTTATATTAGATAATTGTTTGTTACAAATATATTCTTGAATCCTTCCTGGTGGTTTTTCAAGTGGCACAGTCCTTCAGTGTCCATTGAGAATGTCAACTGTCACCACAGCACAGCACAGCACAGTTTCATGTTGTATTTATGGCATATTAATTGTAACTAAATATATTAAATCTTATATTAGATAATTGTTTGTTACAAATATATTCTTGAATCCTTCCTGGTGGGTTTTCAAGTGGCACAGTCCTTCAGTGTCCATTGAGAATGTCAACTGTCAGCACAGCACAGCACAGTTTCATGGTTATCTTTAGCTTCTGTTTAAATAAACTGATCTAGCTCTCCATTTGATGGCGTTTTGTCGTTAATGCTTTTTATGTTGAGAGATTTATGGTAGGAAATGTTTCACAGTGCAGTTATTAATCCCTGTGAGTTAATTTTTTGTAATACAGAATTACTTTTAAATGTTCGCTCTGTATTTCATGCTCCCTTTTAAGACATTTCGACTAATAGAATAACGTCAATTAGTTGATTCTGACTGAACATAGCTAAATATATGTATATACTCTTTATATTGATCGCTTTAGCATTTTAGCACATGAAATTGTGTATTTTGAGTTCTTACTCAAGAGGCCGGTTATTAAAACATTTTAAAATGGTTTAGATTAACCATATGTTCATTTAAGTTATGAAATGTAACAAATCATTTCGAAATGTTCAAAATAAAAGTACAGATACAATTTAACAGCCAAAACAAACAATCTGTGGAGACACTCCCACCGGTTGTGGCTGTCAAGAGTAGTTTCGTAATCTAGTGCGCATGCGCTGTATACCGTCAGAGGGGCGAAGCAACGGCCTTCCCTCAAGAACGGATTAAAACAGGCGCTTTACATTAGATTCTGGAGACTTTGTTGTTATTTATGACAACATTTATAACAACAAGCTTCACAACATCGAGGAGACTGAAACACAAGGAAAAATAAACCAAACTGAACCGAAACTAGTAACACAGTTACGCTGTCAGACACCGACTACTGACTACTCGAGGTAAGATATTCAGACTATTTTTATGGCATAAAATCGAGATCCTTAAGTTACAGTGTTGCTGTAGTTAACACAATTATTTCCATAGCCGTATGAGTATAGCCAACGGCATAGCAGATGATGACGTCACGGTAAAGATGCGTCAAGCTGAACATTAGGGAACTTTCATTTTGTGTCGAAATGTTGTTATGTAGCTGATATATGCACCTTCTGTAAAAAAGAAAGGGAAGATATTTGTCATGTATTTTTCTCATGTAATGTTCCATCACTTTTCTGGAAAGATTTGAGTTCCTATTTTTTTTTCTAAAGCTAATATGAACTGTAATTTACACATTAAGGATGTTGTTTGCTTTTTTGAAAACCAAAACAGATCTTTAGAATCTACTGTTAACTTTCTCATCCTTGTGGCAAAATTCTATTTTCACAAACAAAGGTTTCGTAAGAAAATACCTACTTTTATAGATTTCGTATGTGAAGTAGAACATTTAATCAAATCACTAAGAGTAATTAATAACAAAAAATGTATTTATTTTTTGAAGAGATATGATGAGATCTTTCATGTACCATGATTAATACTTTTTTTTTTAATCCTCTTTTCTTTATTTGTTCTGTTCCTGCCTTTCTTTATGTTCATGTAAAAGCTATTTAAATGCAAAAAAAAAAAACATTAGGGAAATTTCCATATGTATTCCATATACATATTTCTATATGTATAGGTTTCTGCATAGCTCAATGCTAATAATAACAATTTATTATACTGTGTTATTTATAATTTGCTGTTTGTTACTGCAACAAAACTTACCAGGGTAATACCATATTTATTTTGGATATGTGCCAGTTATTGTTTACAGTACATGCCCGTGGTATTTTGGGAAGTACCTTGGCGTTTATGTACATACCATGGTACACAAATATGCTAATTATTTAGTACTTAGTATTTAGAAAAACATTGTGTTTTATTACCATTTGATGCTACCCTACTTTCAATATGGGTAAATAACTTCAATAAATGCCATTTCACTTAATAACCACCTATTAAATGTCTAACATGGGATGACAGCACTGATAATAAGTCAAGTTTTCCATTCAAGAGTCTCCATTGTTCCTCCCACACAGAATTGCACAGTGATTCCTCACACACCTCCTCTCGTGCTCAAGGTTTCTGTTTAAATGACTGTAGCCTACCTACAGCTCATTCTGCTCAAGCGCACACACACCCTTCTGCATGAAAACAACACCTATCAATCACACTACTGTATAACTCACACTTAAAGTAAGATTATACACTAAAAATATATTTTTTATTATGATTATATGCATAGTACAAGTATAACTGGTTAGCCACTTAAATAAACTGATATAATGATAACACTACAATAAGGTTCCATTTGTTCACATAAACTAACAATGAAAAATACTTCTGAAGAATTTATTAAACTCAGTTAATGTTAATTTCAACATTTACTAATACATTTTTCAAATCAAAGGTTTTATCTGCTAAAATTATTTAAACAACCCGAGATAACACAAACTAAAATTAATGAGATTAATAAGCACTGTATCAAATGTATTGTTCATTTTAGTTAATGCATTAACTAATGCTAACTAATGAGACCTTGTTGTAAAGTGTTGCCATTATAAAATATTTAATATCTCTATTTAGTAAGATTTGTACATTTTTTTAAGTCTCTTACTCTCACCAAGGCTGCATTTATCTGGTCAAAAATACAAAAAATAAATGCATTAACTAATGCTAACTAATGAGACCTTGTTGTAAAGTGTTGCCATTATAATTACATTTATTTGTTTGAATTCATTCCAGGTGATGTGGAGCTTAAAATTGTATTGTATAAAATATATAATGTAGAGATAACCCTAATAGGCTGAATATATACATATTCAATAGACTCATATACACAACATACACTAATTTAAATAAATTAATTGCCTTAGAGAGACTTAAGTAATCTGTGTGAACAGTTATGTTGCAACTAGTTGCAAGTTGACTTAAGATGTGCAATTACAATAGTACTGTATTCAGTTGTTCATTTAAATTAAATAGGCTTTAAAAAAACAAACAAAAATCAGTTTATTATTATTTGTATTTTTATTAAACTACTATTCATAATGAAACAACATCAGCAACACTAAAAAAAGCCATTATTGATTCTGAACTAAACACATTAGTCATTATTTACAGTAGCTACAGAACCGGTCGGATTCAATCAGAATGTGTTCTGACAAGTTAGGTTGATTAAACCAATAAGTAGCGTGGGAAACTAAAACTTACTCTGTCACATTATTTTCAACCAGTACAGGTGCTAACAACTAGCCCTAATAAATTAAATCAATATATCTGTCTGTATATATAAATACATATTGCAGTTTGGCCTATTTAAATAGTAGTTACAGAGGCCACAGCATGCAATGCTATCAAGCACAAAGAGAAATACAGAAACCACTGGATTGTTCCTAATATGACTGTCTACCAGTTGGAAATGCTGTTATTTCAAATGCTTTCAGTTCTCATGGCACATTCATCAAGTTTCCATGTAATGTTTCCATGTAAACAGATCAGTCCAATGGCAGTTTCGTGTGTGACCAAGGTGGAGCTGACAGTCTCCTGTGAAAACCTGCTGGACACGGATGTGGGGTCCAAATCTGACCCACTGTGTGTCCTGCTCATGAACACATCTGGAAACCAGTGGTTTGAGGTTAGTTCAACTGTTGTTTGTTGTGCATACTGTTCAAATGTATATGTGAAAATGCTTGTTTTGGAATCTGAAAGTGTTTTGTTTCGTAGGTCGATCGCACTGACAGGGTTAAGAACTGCTTAAGCCCAAAATTTGCCAAGAAGTTTGTTGTCGATTACTACTTTGAGGTCGTTCAGAAGCTCAGATTCGGCCTTTACGATATTGATAATAAAACCATTGATTTGAGCGATGATGACTTCCTGGGCGAGTTCGAGTGCTCATTGGGTCAGGTAAGACAACCAAAGATCCAAAACATCCATGTTTTGAATTCATTTTTCCTGCATGATTGTCTGATGTGTTTTTTTTTTATATTTCTACACAGATTGTTTCTAGTAGCAAGCTGACTAGACCTTTGGTGCTGAAGAACAAGAAACCTGCAGGAAAGGGAACGATTACGGTGAAAGTCCATGATATTTCACATCATATTTACTTTAGATGTGGTTGCTTGAGAATAATATTTGTCCATAAAGTTGTTGTGGCATAAAGAACATCAGCTTATTGTGGATGGTGATGGACTTATATATATAAAATACAGTTTTAATATATATATATATATATATATATATATATATATATATATAATTATATAATATTTAATATCTCTATTTAGTAAGATTTGTACATTTTTTTAAGTCTCTTACTCTCACCAAGGCTGCATTTATCTGGTCAAAAATACAAAAAATATTGTAAAAACAGTAATATTGTGAAATATTATTACAATTTAAAATAACTGCTTTTTTTTCACGATTACTAATAACTAATTTTTTTCATGATTCTTTGATGACTAGATAAAAAAATAGCATTTATTTAAAATATAAATATTTAATAACATTTACTGTCACTTTTGGTCAATTTAATACATCCTTGCTCAATAAAACAGTTATAAAATATTGATCACCACTTTAAGATGTCTGTCAACTGATTAGAATCAAGAATGCACTATTGCCGTGTTATAACAGCAGATATTTGTATATTTATATTCACTTCAGATCAGTGCAGAGGAAATCAAGGACAACAGAGTTGTGAATTTTGAGGCGGAGGCTAGAAAACTGGACAATAAGGTAAGCCATGAGATGTGAGTTTGTGAATTTGCTTTACTTTTATACTGTGAAATGCATTCAGTGTCTAAATTTGGGTTTCCTTGCAGGATTTATTTGGAAAATCAGACCCCTACCTGGAATTTTACAGGCAGACGGAAACCGGCTGGCAGCTTGCTCACAGAACTGAGGTGCATTGTGTGTTGTGTGTTTGCATGTAGATGTGGAGTATTAGCTACAACAGAGGGTGCTTAAAGATAAATGAAGGTCTTACAGAATTATTATTTTTGGGTGAACTATCCCTTTAATGGCTATCTTTCATACCAGGTGGTGAAGAATAACTTGAATCCTTGCTGGAGGCCTTTTAAAATCCCTCTACGATCTCTCTGTGCAGGAGACATGGAGAAACCAATCAAGGTAGAGTCTGTGTTCATTGGTTGTTCTAAAAAGTTATTTTATAACATTAAAAAGCAAGTGTCATATAAAAGGCTGGCCTCTTGGATGAACAATCCGTAATTGTTGAGGCTTCATTGTAGAAGCTATAAAACTCTGGCTTTGCTTTGGCTTGGTAGTCAGAAGGGTTTTTTGGTGGCTTACAATCAGTGTTCATGACTTATTGTTATTTTTCTTGCAAAAGCATCTTAAAGGGAAACTCACTGTTGGGGAAAGAGCAGGTATTTTTCATCAGAACGGCTGTTTCATTTGTAATTAAATGTATGTTTGTCACTGAATAGCTGCTGGTTTGTCCTTCATATATCAGTAGACAGGAGCTATTCTGTCGAAATTGTTTCCTGAATGAGGTCATTGTCAACCATTTTCATGTGTTGAACTCTAGCTTGATGAAAGGGGCATGCAGATTTGCTGATATTACAATGAAAACAAAGTTATTTTAACAGAATATATAAAAATATAAAATAAATGAATAACAAACATATATCAAATAATTGTTTAAAAATAATAATAATTAAAAATAAATAAATTGTAACTTTTAAATTTAATATAATTCATTGTGATTATAGAAATGTTTTTTACTTATAAAAATATATATTTTTATTTATTTTGTATTACATATTAAAGACAGTTACTGTACATTTCAGTTCAGGGTACTGTTAATTACTGTATTTCAGCAATAAGTCATGGAGTACAAACTAAAATGTTAAATTGTATATTATTAATAAATTGTATATTATTAATTATAATTATGTAAATGTTTTATTTTACTTATAAAATGATATATTTTTATTTCTTTTGCATTACACATTAACCAGAGTTGCTGTAAATCAAATAATATAACTGAGTTCAGAATACTATTAATTACTGTATTTCAGTGGTAAGTCATGGAGTACAAATGATAATTTTAAATTGTATGTAATTAATTGTAATTTTTAAATGTTTTATTTTACTTAAAAAGTTCAAGATGTTTTTAGTTTTTCTGCATTACACCTAAAACAGAGTGAATATAACTGAGTTCAGAATACTGTTAATTACTGTATTTCAAATTATGCTGTTTTCTCAGAAAGACTCACTGTCCTAGTGAAGGATTCCGAGAACACACTGCTGCTAGAATGTTCTTTGACAACAGGTTTCTTCATATATCTAACCTTATGAAATGTGTGCAGTGGAGATGGCAGGGTGTGCAACATCTTTCATTCATCTACTCATTTAGAGTTCTCAAGTTTGGTGTGCTATTTTTGTGGTGTCTTACAAATTTTTCAATGAAGAGACCCATAGACCTGTGCTATGGTTTTTCATTTGGTGGACTTTTTTGCATGACCTTTCTAAATTCCCCTCTATTTTACCCTTCAATCTCATTCACTCCAGATTACTTCATGCTGTATTTTTCAACCCTCTTTTAGGTTGAATGTTACGATTATGACAGCGATGGATCTCATGATTTGATAGGGAGTTTTGAGACCAATATGAAGCGTCTACAAGAGGCCTCTCGCAGCGCTCCGGTGAGATGATCCTCAACACACTTTTGATTTCAGTACCTGATGAATGTGTGAATGTTTCTGAACTAAAGATGCTGATTTGTGTCCTGCAGGCCGAGTTTGAGTGTATAAACAGTAAGAAGAAACAGAAGAAGAAAAATTATAAGAACTCTGGAGTAGTGAGTGTGAAAGTTTGTCAGGTACTGTGTCACATAAACACACCTGTCTGATTTCATTCTCAACATTCAATGCAAACGTTTCTGGACTTGGTTGTATTTGCTGTCTCAGATTACCAAGGAATACACCTTTCTGGACTACATCATGGGAGGCTGCCAGATAAATTTCACTGTAAGTTCCAACATTCAGCTGTAAAGTCTAACTTTAGCTAGGCAGCTTCTCTGGCCCCGTTTGCACTTGGTATTAACATCTGTGGGTTGCTATGTGTTTATTTTCCCATAAATATATTTTTAAAATGTAATTTATTTTCCAAATGCAATATATGTATAATGATAATATATATAGTATAATATATATATTATAAAAAGTATTCTAAAATTATTAGACATAGCAAGTGTGCCTTTCACAAGTGTGAATTTCCTTCATGTTGGAGCAATATTTTATTATATTTATATTATAAAAACTATTATAATTTTCTAAATTTATTATAAAAACAACAATAATACAAAATAAAATAAATGTTATATTTACAATAAAATGAATACATTTATGTATGGATTATGTATTTATTTATTTAATTTATTATATATTA
>NW_015557091.1:3389648-3414173 GCF_001515605.1 Sinocyclocheilus anshuiensis | reverse complement strand
ACATATTCTGTTACACCAAATACACAAAATAATGATCTTTAAAATAGCATCATATGACCCCTTTAATATAAATGCATTTTTATTTTATTTATGTTGTATAAAAATACATTTGCAAAGACATTTGCTCTGTGAATTATATTCTGTCATGTTGGAGCAAAGTTACTCATGTCATACCCATGTGGTTCTCATCTTTCTTCTCTTCCAGGTGGGCATAGACTTCACTGGGTCAAATGGTGACCCCAAGTCACCTGATTCTTTACATTACATCAGTCCTCAAGGTGTGAATGAATATCTCTCAGCTATCTGGTCAGTTGGCCTTGTGGTCCAGGACTATGACAGGTACAAAGGCACAAGGAAAATTTTTATTCATCATACAGTATTTAAAAAAAACAAACACTAGGTCTGATGCTTTCTTTCATGTCCTGTAGTGACAAAATGTTTCCTGCATTTGGATTTGGTGCCCAGATTCCACCTACTTGGCAGGTAAATGAAATTACATCTGCTGTTGTTACTGTGACAAACTCCCAGAAGCCTCCATTTATTACTGTTTTTTTTTTTTCTAGGTGTCTCATGAGTTTCCTCTCAACTTCAATCCCACAAACCCATTCTGTGCAGGTATGGTACAATAACAATATCAGTTTTAACCGTCTTCAGCCCTCTGTGCATGACAGGAAATGATGTGTATAAACAGGAAGTTGTATTTCTCTTCCCATAGGTGTGGAGGGTGTGGTGGAGGCCTACAGGATGTGCCTTCCTCAGGTCAAACTTTACGGGCCTACGAACTTCGCTCCTATTATTAACCACATGGCTCGTTTCGCACAGCAGGCTTTACAGCAGAACACAGCGTCGGTGAGGTTCAACACAAACCCAAATATATGACGCACCCACGCTTGATGTCTCTCTCACTCTGTCCCGTATCTGTTTCAGCAATACTATGTCCTGCTGATCATCACGGACGGAGTGATCACGGACATGGATCAGACGCGTGGAGCCATAGTCGCAGCCTCCCGCTTGCCCATGTCAATCATCATTGTGGGCGTAGGCAAAGCCGACTTCACAGACATGGAGATTCTGGACGGAGATGACGGGCGACTGAGGTCTATCAAAGGAGAACCGGCCGTACGCGACATTGTGCAGTTCGTGCCCTTCAGAAAGTTCCAAAACGTGAGTGAAAAACTGGTCTGGGGAGTTTCATACACAAACTAATTTGGGCTTGCTCTTGCTTTGGCTTTTCCCTTTTTGCGCTTTCTAAGATCTTATTTTGGTTTATATTATTTTGTTTTGCTGCATACTGCAGTATTTTTACAGCCATTTTGAAGAAAAAAAACCCTAAGAACTAATTGGAGTATCATGGAGTATTGTTCATGTTTGTTTATATGTTTATTTTCATTGATATAAACATATATGAGGGCTTTATGTTTATTTCGAACATTTAATTTGCATGTTCATGGAGGTCAAAATTATGGATGGGGATTGCAATTATCGATTTAGTTTACAGTTCAAATCCTCTTAACAATTATGGTTCCTTAAAGGTGCAGTAGGAGGTGCTAACTTTAGCCTGAAACGAACTGAAACCCACTGAAAGCGAACGTCCCACCCTCCCCGCAATCGCCGTCCAAAGCCACGCCCCCTGAACGCACATACGCTCACAGACCAGAATAACAGAGACAACATTACTACAATAGGCTACATCAGCGAGAAGCGGGGGTGCTGCCTGGGCCCGGGTTACTTTTGAGGTCTGGTACAAATATGACATGGGCTAGAAAAATACATATGAGCCTTATATAGCCTATGTATGCACGTTTAATTATTAAAAGACAGCGATCTTGATTCAAACTCACGTAATCTTATTCCTAAATGACGGTGATTCTGCTATGTCTATTAAACCTGTATCTACCGCTTGTTATGGCTTGTAGCATCTCACCTGTGCCTTTGTGTCCATTTCATTTCAGGCGCCCAGGGAAATGCTTGCCCAATGTGTACTGGCAGAATTACCACAACAAGTCATGTCCTACTTCAGATATATAAATCTATCGCCTCCACATGAGCCAAAACATTCATAGACATGAAGATGTAGGGCTCTCTTCTTTATTTGCACCTGCAGCCGTCCCCGGGTTACTTTTGAGGTCTGGTATGGGCTAGAAAAATACATATGAGCCTTATATAGCCTATGTATGCACGTTTAATTATTAAAAGACAGCGATCTTGATTCAAACTCACGTAATCTTATTCCTAAATGACGGTGATTCTGCTATGTCTATTAAACCTTTGAAATCACAATCACATCGGAATATTTAAACCTGCTTTTGCGAAGCCGCTGATCCAGATAGAGCAGCGCTCATCATGTAAGCTTTGTTTGAAACAGCTTCACAAACAGTCTACTTACACAGTAGGCTACATTTCTGTGTTGCAAACATTAAATAATAACGAAAGTATTGATAAAAGTTTAAAGTTCGGATGTAGACTCGGATGTTGCGGGAGCCGCGATCAAAATGGGTCTTTGAAAGTAATGATACGCTGCAAATAATGATTGTATATGTTACATTATTCCAGTAGGTGGTGAACAGAGTGTTAAATGTATTTGATGTCTGAATCATTCATTCAAGAGATTCAAAACGAAACAAGTCTTCATTTATCTTCATTTATTTAAAAAAATCGGTGTAGATCTACATAAATGCGCAAGTTTCACGATGAATGCAGCTAAAGTAAACAGTCCCTCAGAGAGCGGCTCGGAAGAGAGGGGCGTACACTACCATTGAGAAATTTTAACCAAACTATGTTACAGACTTTTCATTAAGACCCTAAAGAATCATATCAACTTGCGGAAAATGGGCATCCTATGACCCCTTTAAGTGCTACTTTAAGTTACCAAAACTAAAACTGAAATAAAAATAAATTAAATATAAATAAAAATATAATAAAAATAATAAAAATGACAAGTGCATAACAAAAATACTAAAATTAAAATGAAAACTAAAAATATAAAATAAAAGCTAATTCAAAATATTAATAAAATACAATATTATATAAATCATAAAAATGCTAACTGTCCCAAACCTTAACTTTGTCTAAAAACGTATCATGTATCATTTGTGCTACGATAGATTGTATTGTTATTATTATTGTTATTAATTATATGAATATAATATAAATTATATAATCTATATAATTATTATACATTATATTATCTAAAAAAGTAAAAAATTATAGGTAATATTACTGCTAAAAACTGCCATTTGTCACAATGATCAAGTGGAAGAAGTCCAAATGTTCATAAAATTATCTTTTTTTTTACTTTTTTTTTTTATTGAGAACAAGGAACAAAAGGTCATCATGGGTGTTACAAAGTCAAGACAATACAATTTCCATACATTCTTTGGAATATAGTATTCCACTTATACTCAATGATGTGTATCCACAATCCATTTATCCCAGTACTTAATACATTTTTCCAAATTAAGTCTAACAGTAAATGTAAGTCTCTCCATAGAGTATATTTCGTTTACAATTCCCAACCACTGGCCCTTGTTGGAGGGTCAACCTGAAACCATTTACGTGTTATGGCTTTCCTACTGCTTGCTAAAAGTATTTTTAATAAGTATTTGTCACTGTCTAGAACTGTTTTAGGAATTTTTCCTAGGTACAGCGTAATGAATGAAAAATCCAACTCCTCCCCTAATATTTTCCCAATTTCAGCTGCCACTTCATGCCAGTAAGACTGTATTTTTGAACACGCCCATAAAATGATATTCTGACAGAAATGTGAATGATTTTCAGTAGCTAATTGGTAGCTGACATAACATGACATGAGCGCAGCATACGGTTTATGTTGTCTGCACTGTCTTTTAACTAACACTATGAAGCTTAACCCCTCGCCGCAATCTCCGACCTTCTTCTGCTGCTCAAAGTCAGAAATATGATGACTATCATTTTCTCTCTCTCTGTAGTCCCCTAAAGAGGAGCTCGCTAAGTGTGTTCTGGCGGAGGTTCCTGGTCAGGTCGTCACCTTCTTTAACATGACGAAGCTCCTGCCTCCTAAATCAAACACTCCAGTGGACTCTCCAAATGGGCCAACGCAGAACTGATGGGCCTGCTAATTTCCTTCATACCACATACAACTCCACAACTAGACATCACCAACCTGCTAACCTGCTAACCATAGGCTTTCTTAAAGAGAAATACCACTAGATACATGTGGTTTGCATTGGTTTAAAATTTCAGTTATGAATTTGTTTACTTTTTAAATCATTTTATATTTATTTACATGTTTTCTTCTGCAAAATGATCTTGCAATGGTCAATTATAGAGCTTGTTTGGACTCAAGTATCCTACTCTAAATGACCGGTTACTGAAAAAAACCCTCCTGAATAAAAATAAATTTGGGAGGGAATTTAAGTTTAAAGTCAACCTTGTTAGTGTTCCAGTTATGACAACAGAATACAGCAATGGTATGAAGGCATTTTTTTTTTATCTCCAATGTCATTCTTGCTAATTGTTTACAGTCAGCATTATCTCATTAATTTTTCATGTCATTATCATTCTTTACATCTTATATTTGTATGTGATTTTTTAATCAGTGCCTCACAAAGCCATTTCTTCATATATCTAATGCATAATATCATATTGATCACATTAATATGCCTGATCGTTTAAGTTGCAGTTCCTATACAAAAAAAATGTGCATATATGTTTGATTTAATTCTATGGAAATCATGGGGCAGCTTTTCACATTGCCAAGTTGAATTTTTGACCAGAATGCACAAAGCTAAAGCCACTGAGGAATGGTGCTCAGATCTCAATCTGTACAGATGAAAGCCATAGATACTGACGTCTGGATAGGCCAGTCATCCTGTTATGTGCCTGAAGGCACTATGCATTACTACAATAATAATAATAATAATATGACAAGATAAACAGCTTTTTGGATCAGTATTAACTGTTTAAGATGCAGAACAAGTTTGTTTTACATTTAATCACAAAGTCTGTAATAGCACATTGTGCTCAATTAATGCTGAGAGGAATATATTAGATCATCTTAAATGTAATTTAAATAAAGCTATTTTTATCGGATACAGTATCATTATAATGTAATGTGTCAGCTAAGCAGTGTATGATATGTTTTGCTGACAAGTCTTGCATCTGTGTGCTTGTAGCATGCCTTGTTTCACATACAGTAAATAAAAGCAAAAAGTGGCATTGTTTAATTTTTTTTGCAATATTACTGAGATGCAATTAATAAATATGACGAAACTATATATTAAATATTTTAATTATTTACAGATGGATGGATGCATAGATAGATAGGTTGGATGGATGATTAAAAAAAATGCATTTAAGTTCTAGAGACTTGTTTTTATCATCGTTCAAAAGTTTGGTCAGTCATTGTTTTTAATAATATTTTTTATTCAGGATGAATTAAATTGATCAAAAGCGAAAGTGAAGACATCTATAATGTTACAAAAGATTCATCTTTGTCATCACAGGTATAAATTAATGAATTGCATTTAAAAATATGATAAAATAAGTAAAATTGTAACAATATTTCACAATATATACTGTTTTACTGTATTTTTGATTAAATAAATGCAGCCTTGGTTAGAGTCTACTTTCAACAAATCTTACAGACTCCAAACTTTTGAACAGTAGTGTATATAGATCGTCTGTCCAGGACCTGATCTCTCCAAATACACAGCCTGCTTTCAGAGTCATGAACACTATCTTATTGTCCGGTCCCAATGTCACCCTGCATGAACCAATGGAAGACATTTGCCCATGATAACTGTCTGAATCACTATGTTCAATCAACATAATATCAGATACATGCATGGATGATTATATTTGATGTTCTCACCTTCTTACACACAAAGTCTCCTGGCAAGTACACAATGGATTTCAGACGCAGTAACGTGCACAAGCACCTGGTTGTCACAGCCCTAGAAAAATATGTTGGAAATTGCAAAAACTTGAAACAAAATCAATCCCTCACTTGTTTTCTCTTTCTTTCATGCTTTTTATCATTCTAACATGGATTTACTTCATAAAAGTGCGCCAGATTCTATGAGACAGTTGCCACCAGTAGGGGGCAGTGGAGTTTTTTCCTTTCACAGGTTGTTAATTTGTGGATATTATCATGATGAACACCTTGAAGAGGTCAATCTTCTGAAAGGTGGCAAGGTTGATGTCCACAGCGATGGCTATTCTCATCCCAGAGGCATCTTTTCTAATAACTCAGATTCATCTGCGGAAAAATAGAGTTTATTTGCGTCTGATCCATAGAAATTAGCATCCGTTTAGTTTTATGGTAACTTTATGAAATATCAGTCCAAAACTAGCTGTATTAATTGAGCACTTCTATTAGGAATTACAGTAAGCTCTTACCCAGCATGCCCTGGGAGTCCCACCAGTGCACCAGCTTTGGGATAGTGTAGGTGTTCATATAAGCCACACAGGAGTCCATAGAGGCGCGGAAGTAGGTCTGACCCGCCGTAGCTGCTCCAATGACATCTCTCATCTGGGTTTAAACAGGTTTTGATCAATGGTGTGAAGTGATTACACTGGGACATGTGTTACATGTATTCATTTAGGCTTTCCCATTTAGTGGGAAGTCGTGGCCTAATGGTTAGAGAGTCGGACTTGTAACCCAAAGGTTGCGGGTTCGAGTCTCGTACTGGCAGGGATTGTAGGTGGGGGGAGTGAATGTACAGCGCTCTCTCCCACCTTCAATACCACGACTGAGGTGCCCTTGAGGAAGGCACCGAACCCCCAACTGCTCCCCGGGCACCGCAGCATAAATGGCTGCCCACTGCTCCGGGTGTGTGTTCACAGTGTGTGTGTGTTCACTGCTGTGTGTGTGCACTTTGGATGGGTTAAACGCAGAGCACTAATTCCTAGTATGGGTCACCATACTTGGCCATATGTCACGTCACTTTACTTACGTGTCCAATCAAGCTAGAGAAGACAAAGACTCCTGTGAAGAAGTTCACCAGCTGGAAGACGATCTCAGAGAGTGTATGAGGCTCGGGGAGACCTCTGATTGTGGTCAGTGTACGAGTGGCAAAATAATAACAGCGGAGATTCCTTGGCAAGAAAAATGACAAAATTATCAGTACAATATTTATTTATATATTTATTTTAAATGTATTTAAATGTATTGATTTTTTAAGTGTAAATTATAAAAATAAAAATATAATAATTATATAATATAAAATGTAATAATTATATATAACATTGTAATTCAATATTAAATTAAATTTATTATAGCTACTATTTATGAAATATATGAAATAATGGAAAAGGAAAAAAAAAGTTCATACGCATTTCCTTTTCCATCATATGTCCATTTAGTGCTGCCTAGCCCCTCGTATTCTGATGCTACAATAGTAAAGGCAGGAGTTTAAATGGAGACAGAAGAGCAGATATCCAGTAGTGCGGTCAACTCACTATTCACTATTAGTAGGCCTATTATTGCTCATACATCCATATCCAAAGTAGAAAAAAAAAAAAAAAAAAGTTTTTTTTTTTTTTTTTGTATAAAATCAGTTAATTGGAGATGCTTTTGATTATTAAAATTTCATGGAACCATTAAAATGGAATCCAGAAAATAATGCAAAACAGAATTTGGTAAAGATAAAACTGTAAAACTCAATTAATTAGACAGGCTTTTTGATTAATAAAATTTTATTTAAGCATTAAAACGGAAAAAAACTGAATTTGCAAATAAAACGGATTTCATAGGGCCCTATAATTATAATCAGAGATGGAGTTTGAGCCGCTCCACACATGTAAATGATAACAGTTCCTGTGGAACTACTGTGAACGGAGCCTCTGTGTGACGCACGTACTTAACCTACACGCATGCAAATAATTAAAGCGCATATACTGTATTAGAACTGCATCGCATATAATTATTTAATTAAATCGTAGCGTTTGTGAATTTACAATTATGCTTAATTATGATTTTTAAATGGGTTTAATATATCATGCAGCCTTGGGAAACCGTATAATAATGTGTTTTATGGATTCTCGTCCGTGAAATGCGCCACTTCCGGTATTTTGCCGGTTAGTCGATGCGAGCAAAATGAAGTCGAGGATTTTTAAAAATCGAATAGTCGAATAAAATCGACGAATCGCGACAGCCCTAATCCAAAGACCAACATATTATAGAATATTTGGGTGGGTCAGTAAGCAACCACCTAGCAACACACTAAAAGCCACTTAAAATACATTAGCATATAGAATTCATACTTTGTCAGCCATACCTCCAGATATATGCCTTAGCCATGATGCTTTCCAGACGATCGCTGAACTCAAAAAATGATTGATACTAAAAAGAAAGAAGGAATATGCACATTAAACAGAGCTCATTGTACAGTACACTAAAAACTACTACACAATTGATAGCAAGAACCAGTCGTACAAAACAGTGTTGTTGTTATAGTTAACGAAAACTATTAAAAATAATTTTCATTAATTGAAATAAAGCTCAAATAAAACAAATATTAGTAGAAAAACTAAATTAGAAATGTTGCCTTGGCAACAAACTGAAATGAAGAAAAGTTTAGGTTGAAGTACTAAAATAAATAAAACTGAAACTGAAATAAAATAAAGCCAAATACAAATATAAAAAACAAGAAATAATAAAAATTGCAACAAAAAAGAAGCTAAAATAAATTGAAAATAATAGTATATCATATATACATAATACTAAAATAACACTTTAAAAAAAGATATAATAATTAAAAAAAAAAACAGAATTAAAGAAAACAATTTTGGCTGGAGAAGTTGAGTAACTGACCCGCATAAACCGGTTTATCCTAAAGATCGATGTAAACCCAAAGTGGAAACACAGCAGGTCAAATGGTATGATGCTTATCAGATCTGCCTGTTGAGAGAAAGTATCAAGATAAAATAAAGTACATATATTATATTTATAAACTCTATATATAGATAGCACACACCTGAAATCTGGCAGATTCTCTGTACCTCTGTTTTGCCAATATTCTGTCTTTCTGAGGAAATCATATTGTCGGTTTTTGAGCGGACGTCTTATTGTCACAATTCCAAATGTGTAAGCGTCTATACCAAGATTTACTTACTATGATGTCTCTTGCTTTCACAAACTGTAAGCGCGACTGAAACATGGTGATGTCTATGATGTTCACATGGTCTGCCAGGATATCAAAAAAGATCCAGAAAGGGATGGTCACAGGCGTGTGGTACGGGAAACACAAACATGCCGTGGCCAGCCAAACGTTGTAGTTAAAAGCGACTTTGACGACACTCAGCCATTTAATATACCGCCGATCTGATGAGAGAAAAATCAAACACGTGTAGGCCAATGTTTTATACTTAAAGAGGCATCTTCAGTTCTCATAGCGTCCTACCCGTGAAAGGGTCGATGGTTGTCCCCAAATATGCGTCCATCTTGTCTTCTAAAGGTTTGAGAAGTGTGTCTATGCATGTGCATTTAATTTTGGGGCAAATGGCTTCGGCCGCCTCCTTCTCGGCTTTCAGCTTTTCCTCTTTCTCCTCTTTTTCTTTCTTTGCCGCTGCTTTCTTAGCATCCTCCTCTTTTTTCTTCTGCTCGGCCTCTTCTCGTTTTATTCTCTCCGCTTCCTGCTTTTTGATCCAGTCTTCCTTTCGATAAACCGGTGCTATCAACAGTACACCAAAGTTCAGAAGAGTAAAGACAAATGGATGGACTCCATGCTGGAAAATGCAGGTGGAAGCTAGTTCATGTTTTTTGCTGGACAAAATTGGTAGTCGCTAGATTGTCCAAGCTGGTCTAGATGGTTAATAAGAAGGACTAGCTGCTTTTGACCAGACAGCAACAAAGTAGCTATATTTTCCAAAAAGCTAGAATGACCTGGTTCTTCCAGCAGGGTAAATGAGACAAACGGTTTAAAACCTTTAAGATTCCAAGTCCTTGAGGAACAGAGAAATGAGAAACAGCTGCTAGATCATTTATGAATCTTGCATTATTGACTTGTCCATCAAACAGCAGGATTCAGACAGACTCTGGATGTGTTTGTACTACTCACTGACGAGGCCTAGGGGTCTATGACTTTCTCCTTATGAAGCTGCATCCTCTCCCGTAGTTTCCTCACGATATCTCGCAGCTGGTCGTCACAGTATCTGTTGATGACGACGGGTGGAGGAGGTGGTGGTGGTGGTGCATCCTCACTACGTGAAAAAGACATAGGCTTAATTATGCAATAAATAAATAAAAATCGCTAGCAGTAGCAGTACTCAAAGTTGTAGGCTAGTAATGGAGGTGGTAGTAGATTTAGACTACACAATTATTCTGCTTCCTGTTCTAAACCTGAAGCGGAAATGAAAGTCAAAGTTTAATTCATCAAGTCAAGTGAAATTTATTTGTGTAGCATTTTTCACAGTGCTCATATTCTCAGAGCAACTTTACAAAAAATGTATGATGTTAATGTTTATAATGTAGTCATAATTTAATGCCTTATAGTGCTAGCTAACAGGGAACATTCTCAGAACGTTCTGGCAATGTTCTCTCAAAGTTACGAACAAACATTCTTCCAGTAACGTCATCTTCAATAATCCCTTTAATAATGATCTTTGTATTGTTTAATAATGTTAATAATGGTCTTTAATAATGTTCTCAAACGTTAAAACAAAAATGTTATTTATACATTTTTCATGGAATGTTTTCTAAAACGTGTTATTTTTTTTATTTATTTTTTTATGTTACTACTTGTTCCAGAATGTTCAGGGAACTTTCAAAACTAACATTCCCATAATGTTTGCAAAATGGAATGTTCCTTTAACATTCGTATAACAAACAAACAAAAAAAAAAAAACTAAAAAAAAAAAAAACTGGACATTTTGAACACTCAGAAAATATCATCACACAGCCCAGATTTCTTATATAGTATAGCTTTACATGACTATACTGTATGTACACAGGTTAAGTAGAATGTACTATATATCCAACTTTTAATATATCACTAGGCGATAATATAATTTACAATCTTCGACAATTACAATAAAGCATTTGAGATTTGCTATATAGTACATGTACATATTGCTATATAGTACATTTTGTACTATAGTATATAGTACATATAGTACAACATAGTACACTTAATGTAAGTGTAATGTATGTGTCTGGGATATACTTATAGTAGTTGTATAATTTGTTATTAATTATGAATTAAATTAATTCAAGTTAATTTGTTCAGTTTATTACAATACATTTTTTTACTCTATTTTTCTCTAAACCATCTCTGCCGACTCTCTAGCATCCCCTTGTGGCTTCTGGACCCCAGTTTGAAAATCACTGACTCTAAGGTTTTATAGTATAGTATAGTATAGTATATAGTATAGTATACACTACAGTATATACACACTACATATAATGAGAACATTTTCAGGTAGTCTTAACTCTTACACCCTGCAGCTTCTGCTCCGGGATTGGCTGGATCTGCTGGTTTGGCTTCTGGTTTAGGGGGCTCTGGAGCAGCAGCTGGTGCAGGAGCAGGTGCTGAAGCTGGTTCTTAAGAAGCACAAGTCAGAATGAGATGTTTTGGGATAATTTGATTGGATATTCCTAACATCTATTTGCTCAGATTAGCACATAATTAAAGACAAACTGAACAGAAAAAAAAAACTCTGATTATTAACAGCATCTGTGCATGTGTTCGCTCATTCACTGGAGAGGTTAACACTCATTCATGGTGTCCAGAGTGCTTTAAAAATATGTTTTCATAGGTTAAGCTTCAGCTTCTCCTGACACGCTAGTTAATTAATAAAGTACTTTAGTGAGATAATGCGGTCCATTATGCTTTTTCATCCAACCCTTCAAATGAGAATGCCTCCAGGATTCCAGATGAAAACATCAGTCATAATTCTAAAACTGAAAATTCTAAAAAGAGAATTGCAGTTTCCCTTAATGGAACATCATCTCATGAAGTGAAGATGGATGTAGACTCACCAATGGCTTTTCCTCCTTTTTCTCTTCTGTTCTTCATCTTTCTTTGCATCTGTCTTTTCCTCCTGTAAAATTATTTAATTTGAGTTATTTCAGTACTTCAACATACAAAATGGAAATGAAATAATATATATATATTGAATGTATTTATATATATGTACATGTATATGTATATGTGTGTGGCTGTACATACACATATGTAGTTGTTTTTTGGTGTTTGGCTTAGTGTTATGTTAGAATCATTATTATACTCATACCTTTTGTTCTTTTCATATTTTGAATTGTTTTTAGCTTTATTTTTTTGTTTTCATTTAAATGTTTAGTTTTGAAATGTTGTTGTAATATGCATTTGTCATTTTTATTTAATTTCTTTTATTTTCTTAAATGTGTATATATATAGTATTTATAGAGTTTTAGCTTTTAGTTTTAATTACTTTTTCTTATTTGTAAGTCGCTTTGGATAAAAGCGTCTGCTAAATGACTAAAAGTAAAGTAAAGTAAAAGTAAACACAGAAATTTTTTTTTTTCATCACAACACATTTCCAGTGTATAGCAATGATGTTTGAACTAATGGCACCATGTGGAATGAGAGGTGTGTCATAAACTGTTTTACACACACACTTTTTACTTTCACACAGTTAAAGTTCTGTCAGTATAACCACACCTGCTTGTCATGACAATGGGTAAGACATATAAATGCAAATAATTTTATTTGTGGGCATCAGGCTTATCATTAACAAAAACTAAAGCCATAAAAAAATTCATTACTTGAAATAAAATAAAATACTGAAAAAAAAAAAAACTATTTCAGCTAGTTCTCATTTTTCATTTAAAGTTGAAGAACTAAAATAACTAAAAAATAAAATAAAAAAATAAAAACTAAATTAAAAAAATAATACTTCAGTAGCCTGATGCTGACATACAATAATAGTTTTATATATTAAATAGATAAAAGTATACTTGTCAAGTTGACAAATAATCAATATAATTAAATGGCCATTAGCTTCTTTTTTTCAGTATTTTAGATTACAGTTCATATAGATAGTCTTTTAGTAAGACAAATAATTAATATAAGGCCATAAACACTAAATGCATAATAATAGGACAAAAAGTAAAAGAAGTCAACTATAATTTACTACATAATATCCATCATCTGACACCCTAAATAACTATTAATAATTAAATAAATATAAACAATATATTATATTATGGTATATGGTATTTGAGTAATCAAACAGAGATTTGTGTTATACATGTATTTATGCTCTAAATATTGTTAATATGTATTTAAGACTAATTTAAAAAGAAGTACCAGGGACAATTTCCCTTTTAAAGTGTAATTATGTAACAGAAATTACTTGCTCTTTTCACATATAATGGATAAATGTCTATGGATCCTTCCATTCCCACATAAACGTCAAAAACATCATTAGTAAGTAAATCTTTTAGTTTTACTTATAAAA
Source organism: Sinocyclocheilus anshuiensis (assembly GCF_001515605.1). NCBI lineage: Eukaryota > Metazoa > Chordata > Actinopteri > Cypriniformes > Cyprinidae > Sinocyclocheilus > Sinocyclocheilus anshuiensis. The sequence continues at coordinate 3,400,754 of NW_015557091.1, read as the reverse complement.
TCACATAGTTTATTCAAATAGCTTACCATTTGAGCTGCCTTTCCAGTAAACCAAGCTGAGATATATTTTTGGATAAAATTGCTATCTTTTTTTTAAGGAAACATATTTCTCTGACACTGAAGTCAGTTGTATGTGTGGGATGATCCTGGTGCTGTATTGTGCTAAAGCCAGGTGGTTGTACCTTTGTTGGAGGAGCAGGTGTGGGTGCAGGTACTGATGTCGAAGGTCCAGGGCTCTGAGCTACTGCCGCCACACTTTTGGCCCAAAAAAGCGTTTTAAACGTGCTGAACATGGCTGCACTGGCTCACAGGGCACACAATCTCATCCAGATTTATCCGTCCACGCTCTTTATCCAAATGAAGATCGCTGATGTGTGAACTCCAACCTGCTTCAATTAATTCTTAGAGCTCTATTAATTCCCTTTTAGGAACGACCCTTTTCCCAGGGTTCACCACAGTTTGACTGACCTATCAAGGGCCTTCTCACTTGCAGTCAACCAATCACAATCTTCTATTAAAACTGCATTATAGGGTGAGCTGCAAACGGCCATTTCTTTTTGTAAAGCCAACATGCACTGATTTTTGACTGAGATATTTGCTGTATTATTGGCTCATGAGTCACATTGGATTGCTTAAAGTGTGCCAGGCAACACTTTGATAGGGCATCCGTGGGCTATTCTGGAGCTGCGAGCTATTCCTGCACTGTGCTGTGCTGTATTTCTGCTCTGGGTCCACATTTAGAAAGACCACTTAGTTAATTAAAACTCTGCCAGACTAAAGAGATTAACTGTGAGATCCCACGGCAGACTGACTCAACTAACTGAGAGCATGCGGGCTATGTAAACTCTCAAGTATAAATAATACTCAGTTGTTTCAGAAATGATGTTCACTGTACTACGCAACTACAAAATGTGTCTTTTATTTAGGTTTTAGTACAAAATAGATTTACAAACATACTATTTTGGAAGGAATTGAAACAAATTGCAATCAAATAATGCATGTATTACTAGTAATAAGATTCACTGATTGGCAAGGACCACGGTTAGCAGGGAAAGAAGATCATTTTTTAAATGTTTTAGATACATATAAAGATATTTAGTTTTGAAAAATACATTTAAAATATGTAGGTTATTTAAAAAAGAGACATCTTTAATGTATTTCATGCGATTATTGACGTTCTGATGTAGCGGCAGTCTAGAAAAGAAAAATATAAACAAGAAATGTAAAATTTTTGAACCGTTGTTTTGGTTATTGTATTCTACATCCAAAGTTGAAAGTTTTATTCAGTGTTTTATGTTTTAAAATGTTTGGGGTCCATACGTTTTTTTTAATGTTTTTGAAAATAAATCTCTTATACAGTAAAAGTAAAAAGTAATATTGTGAAATATTATTTTTAATATTTTTAAAATAACTATTTTCTACTTTAATTTAACTTATTCTTGTGATGCAAAGCTGAATTTTCAGCATCATTACTCCAGTCTTCAGCGTCACATGATCCTTCAGAAATCATTTTAATATCTGATTTGCTGCTGAAGAAACATTTATTATTTTTAGACATGTTGGAAACAGTCATGCTGCTTAATATCTTTGAGGAAACCATCATACATATTTTCAGTATTCTTTGTTAAATGCAATGTTCAAATGAACAACATTTATTTGAAATAGAAGTCTTTTGCAACATTATAAATGTTTTTACTGTCATTTTCGATTAATTTAAAAGGGTCATATGATGCGATTTAAAGTTTTCCTTTCTCTTTGGAGTCTTACAAGCTCTTGGTGCATAAAGAAGATCTGTAAAGTTGCAAAGACTAAAGTCTCAAATCCAAAGAGATATTCTTTATAAAAGTTAAGAGTCAGCCACACCTACCTAAAACGGCTCGTTCTAACACGCCCCCACATATCTACATCACTATGTGGGAAGATTTGCATAACCAGTACGTGGAAAATAATGTGTTTTTTGAACCTTAAACCGCATAAACACATTTCATTACACCTAATACACAAAATACTGTTCTTTTTAGCAGCATCATATGACCCCTTTAATGAATTATTGCTGAATAAAAGCATTAATTCTTTCCAAAAACAACAACAACAAAACTTACTGGCCCCAAAATTTTAAACGGTAGTGTATATGTAAATATATACAGTATATTAGAATTCCTTACCTTAAGTCTGTCCATAAAGCCTTTTTTGGTGAATGCTCCTCCTGCAAATGCACGCAAAAGTTTGGGAGTGGGTGGTTTTTGTCCGAACTGAGCCAGTCCTTTCTTCTTTTCCTCGTTGCCTTTAGCAGCAGGAGGTGGACCCTTGGCTTTCAGCAGTTTCCTTTGAAACAGTGTTAACCAGTATTTTAGATTTCACTATTGGTCTTCTTGTTTTAAGCAAAAATCTAACACAGTTAAGTGAGTTCTTAATGTCTTGCAAAATAATAATAAAAGGATAATTAGATAATTTATTGGGAAACAAAAAAATGATTTTCTCATTGCTTATGTAGGTGCATCTGCATCCACATGAACGTCTGACTGAAATAATAATTACCGTCCCTTCCTGGCCAGCACTTTCTGAGACTCTGGGTAGTGAATCAGGATGTCATTGAGATCTTTCTTATCCAGTACGAAGAGGTTGGCGAATCCATGAGCAGCTACATTAGCAGTTCTTCTGTTTCCTCCATTGGCTGAAGACTGTAGCAAACTGGGGTCGATTATAAACACATGAGTTGATATGTCACATTCATGACATGTAGCTATAAAGGCAGATTCTCATTTTGATAGCTCACCTGATCTCTCCGAACACACAGCCTGCCTTCAGAGTCACAAACACAATCTTATTGTCCGGCCAACCGATGACCTGCACCTCTCCGGCCTTAATGATGTATATTTCCTTTCCAATGTCACCCTGTGGAGAAACAGGAGAGTGAAGACTTGATGTGCTTGGTGTCTATAAATAAAAGGCAATATAACTCACCTTCTTGCACACAAAGTCTCCAGGCAAATACACAATGGACTTTAGCCTCAATAACATGTCCACAAGCATCTGGTTGTCACAGCCCTGCGATGAAAAAAACACAGAAGCATCACCCAACTGACCATGTGCAGCTCATCACAATCTGTTTCCTTCCTTAAATCAAGTCCACCTTAAAGAGGTCGATCTTTTGGAAAGTAGCAAGGTTGATGTCCACAGCGATGGCTGTTCTCATCACCAAAGGCATCTGTTCCAGAAGCTCAGACTCATCTGAGGAGAAGCCAAACCTTAATTGGCCGGACCCTGTTATCGATTACCAATCTTATTTACATGTAAACTTAGATTCCCAGGTGTAGTTGTACCAGGTGCGCACTCTGATTTGAACCAGCTTGGGGATGTGGTTTGTCACCATGTATGCCACACAAGCATCCATAGAAGCACAGAAGTAGGTCTGGCTGGCAGTAGCTGCTCCAATGACATCTCTCATCTGTAACATCAGATTAACATCTATATATCTGATATGGATGCACCATTATGATGATTCTGGCTGACACTGAAAAACTGATCATATTTTCATGTTAGAACCAATAAATGATAAATGGCTGATTCTATACTAATATACTATACTATAAAATTATATACTTTTTAAATTACATTAATGTGTTTTTTAACCTTAAACCGCATAAACACATTTCATTACACCAAATACACAAAATACTGTTCTTTTTAGCAGCATCATATGACCCCTTTAATGAATTATTGCTGAATAAAAGCATTAATTCTTTCCAAAAACAACAACAACAAAACTTACTGGCCCCAAAATTTTAAACGGTAGTGTATATGTAAATATATACAGTATATTAGAATTCCTTACCTTAAGTCTGTCCATAAAGCCTTTTTTGGTGAATGCTCCTCCTGCAAATGCACGCAAAAGTTTGGGAGTGGGTGGTTTTTGTCCGAACTGAGCCAGTCCTTTCTTCTTTTCCTCGTTGCCTTTAGCAGCAGGAGGTGGACCCTTGGCTTTCAGCAGTTTCCTTTGAAACAGTGTTAACCAGTATTTTAGATTTCACTATTGGTCTTCTTGTTTTAAGCAAAAATCTAACACAGTTAAGTGAGTTCTTAATGTCTTGCAAAATAATAATAAAAGGATAATTAGATAATTTATTGGGAAACAAAAAAATGATTTTCTCATTGCTTATGTAGGTGCATCTGCATCCACATGAACGTCTGACTGAAATAATAATTACCGTCCCTTCCTGGCCAGCACCTTCTGAGACTCTGGGTAGTGAATCAGGATGTCATTGAGATCTTTCTTATCCAGTACGAAGAGGTTGGCGAATCCATGAGCAGCTACATTAGCAGTTCTTCTGTTTCCTCCATGCTGAAGACTGTAGCAAACTGGGGTCGATTATAAACACATGAGTTGATATGTCACATTCATGACATGTAGCTATAAAGGCAGATTCTCATTTTGATAGCTCACCTGATCTCTCCGAACACACAGCCTGCCTTCAGAGTCACAAACACAATCTTATTGTCCGGCCAACCGATGACCTGCACCTCTCCGGCCTTAATGATGTATATTTCCTTTCCAATGTCACCCTGTGGAGAAACAGGAGAGTGAAGACTTGATGTGCTTGGTGTCTATAAATAAAAGGCAATATAACTCACCTTCTTGCACACAAAGTCTCCAGGCAAATACACAATGGACTTTAGCCTCAATAACATGTCCACAAGCATCTGGTTGTCACAGCCCTGCGATGAAAAAAACACAGAAGCATCACCCAACTGACCATGTGCAGCTCATCACAATCTGTTTCCTTCCTTAAATCAAGTCCACCTTAAAGAGGTCGATCTTTTGGAAAGTAGCAAGGTTGATGTCCACAGCGATGGCTGTTCTCATCACCAAAGGCATCTGTTCCAGAAGCTCAGACTCATCTGAGGAGAAGCCAAACCTTAATTGGCCGGACCCTGTTATCGATTACCAATCTTATTTACATGTAAACTTAGATTCCCAGGTGTAGTTGTACCAGGTGCGCACTCTGATTTGAACCAGCTTGGGGATGTGGTTTGTCACCATGTATGCCACACAAGCATCCATAGAAGCACAGAAGTAGGTCTGGCTGGCAGTAGCTGCTCCAATGACATCTCTCATCTGTAACATCAGATTAACATCTATATATCTGATATGGATGCACCATTATGATGATTCTGGCTGACACTGAAAAACTGATCATATTTTCATGTTAGAACCAATAAATGATAAATGGCTGATTCTATACTAATATACTATACTATAAAATTATATACTTTTTAAATTACATTTAAAAAATACTAAAAAACTAAAATTAACTATTTAAATACTACAAGTGAATTTAGGCATCACAGTATTATACTGTACAGCAAGAAAATTGATATTTATTTTGATATTTATTAAAGATTCAATTTAACATTGTAATAAAATTCTTAGTTTATTATTATTATTATTATTTATTTACTTATTTTTGCACCATTATTAAAATGAAGGCCAATATTCATAAAACCATAATTATTTTCATGTCGTGGTCAATAACTGTAAAATGGCCAAAACTAAAATTATATACTACTTTGTCTAAATAAATTCAAAATAAAACACTGAAAACTGAAATAAATAATTTTAAATGCTACAAGTGAATTTAGGCATCACTATATTATAATGTACAGCATGAAAACTTGAATTGAATTGAATTGAATATTTATGTTGGGATTTATTAAAGATTACATTTAACAGTGTTGTAAAATTACTAGGTTTTTTTTTGTTGCACCAATGTCAAAATTATGCCCTATATTGATAAACCAATAATTATGTTTTAATGTTATGGTTGATAACTGACAAACAGCTGATATTACAATAATACTTTTTTTCTGAATAGATTCAAAATAAAACACTGAATTAAAGATTAACTGTAAGCTAGTGTTAGATGACAGCAAAGGTAATTAAAATGTAAAAATAGCATAAATGAGCCTACACAATTATATTTCCAATATAGGCTAAATAAATAAAAAAAAAATTAAAAATCCAATAAATTATCTTAATATCATATGTAACATCTGGTAAAGAAGTGACACATCCTATCTTCTTAAACAATAGGAGCGCCATAACAATAAATCAACATGGTTCCTGACAGGAGAACTGGATGAGAACTATGATACGATTGGCTGCCTGGGATTAGGGGTTGAGCTCATTATGTTTACATCATCACATTGTGTACCTGTCCAATCAAACTTGAGAAGACAAAGACACCAACAAAAAAGTTTGCTAACTGAAAGGTGATTTCAAAGACTATGTGAGGCTCAGGCAGACCACCAATGTTGATCAGAGTCCGCACGGCAAAATAGTAACTGCGCAAGTACCTGGGAAAGAGAAAGAGACAGTAAAATTCAGTATGTAAAAAATAAAAACATCATGCAGTCATATCTGAGTCCTTATTAAAGATTTGAAGATATTACAGCGTCAAAACAGCATACATTGAACCACTGAGCAAAGCCAAGGCCAAGCAAGAAAGCCAAGTGAAAAAAATAAATAAAATCAAAACGTGAGCCAAAAAAAACACCAAGCGCTTCAGGAGCATACACTTTAGAGACAAAAGCTTTGGAGACATAATGTCTACCTGGCCAAGAATGATGGACAAAAATAGGGCACCAAAAAGATCTGAAAGATCTGACCGAACATGGTCTCAGGGAAAGGAAGTTCTGCGATCATCAGGAGGGATTTCTCTGCATAGAATAAACATCTCAGGTAGCTATGAGAATATGAAAAACAAAAATCCCACAACCTGCAATTACTGCAAACTAATTTAGCACTTTTTTGTTAAACTTGAACTGTGAATGGAAAAAGAAAAAAATACAGGAAAACCCCCCCCATTACATTAGCATTTCAACTTCATTCCAATTCTGTTTGGTGCTGCCAATGGCACAGAAATGGTATACTTCACCCTTACAAAAATAATCAAATCTGAGTGAATCTGAAGGGTAGATGGAATTACATACGCGCTGCCTTCTCCGCTGTACACCCATTTGGTTGTGCCGATCCCCTGGTACTCAGATGCCACGTAGTAAAGACATGCGTTGAGATGAAGAATAAACATCAGGTACCCAATAGTGCGAATTACTCTTTAAAACGAACAAAGAAGAATTATGTTTACAATGATTTATAACAGTGGTTCTCAACGAAGGGTCTGGTACCAAATAGGGGGCCATCAAACTTTTAAATCATGTCTTTTAAATCTTTAATTCTTGAATTCTTGATTTCATTGAGGTCGCAAACAGGATGCAGAATTTGAATTTGAGCATGCAGAATTACAATGCAATCAAGTTCAAAGAAATCTGAACTTGAACCTATTGAAATGTGTGCTTCATTTTTATGTAACATTTTAAAAATGTACTTTTTTGGAGCATGTTGGAAGAACACATTTTCCATAATGCTCTAATTTTCCCCAAAGTCTTCAAAATGAAGCCAAACGACATTCAAATTCCTGTGGGGTTCCAACTCATGAACTGAAAGGTTGTCAATTCATAAATTCAGATTTTTTTTTTTTTTTTGCCCATCCCTGAACCAGTCAGCCAGATCAATTCTTAAGTATTGGTTACATACCTCCAGATGTACGCTTTGGTCATGATTACTTCAATACGGTCACTGAACTCAAAAAATACTTAAAACTTAAAGAGAAAACATAAACAAAACAAGGTTAAGGAAAATTCAAAAATGTAATCGGCTCATGAATGATTATGCAACTCATAGCCAATCACGACTCCTGCCAAAACACATTCGGCCGGAGTGAAACTGCAGTGTTCATTACCTTCATCAAACGATTGATCCTGAAAACGGACTTGAATCCAAACAGGAAATATAACAGGTCCAAAGGCAGAACGGATAGGACATCATTCTGAAAGGACAGGAAATATTCCATGGCTTTCTATTGGGGGATAAAATGCTATTTGGAAGATCCAAATCAAGTCAACTGAATATCTGCAGTACCTGAAACCTTGATGATCCTCGATATTTCTTTTTAATCACAACTCTGTCATACTGAAAGAAAATGATGAAAATTAGAAGTACTTATTAATAGTATTAGAATTTAATAATATAACTAAATTAAACTATCAATCAACTTTGTTTTGTTTTTTTCTTACAATGATGTCTCCCCCTTTACAGAACTGCAGTCGTGGCTGGAAGACAATTATGTCGATGACATAGATGATGTCAGCAATGATGTCCAAGGTGAACCACAATGGAACGACCGCTGGGTCATGATATGGGAAGGCCATACGGACCGGTATGAACCACAGGTTATAGCTGAAGGCAATGGTCACCAAGCTTAGCCAAGCAATGTACTTGCGATCTGGTGAAAAACACAAGAAAAGAGAAAACGTAGAAACGTGGTAATTTTATGACTGCATATTCAGATGTTAGCATATTAGCATGTAACCTGTGAAAGGATCGATGGAGGTGCCCAGTCTTTGTCCACTCTGTCCTCGATGGGCTTCAGCAGGAAATCTACACAGGTGCATTTCATTTTTGGGCAGATGGACTTGTGCTCTTTGGCCGCCTTGTCATCTTTTTTCTCCTCCTTTTTTTATTGTTTCTTTTCCTCAGGCTTGTCTGCTTTCTCTTTTTGCTTCTCCTCTTCTTCTTTCTTCTTCTTTTCCTCCTCCTCTTTCTTTTTTCTCTCCGCCTCTTCTTTCTTTTTCTTCTCCTCCTCCTCTTTTTGTTTTCTTTCCTCCACCAACTTCGAGTAGTCTTCTTTTCTGAGGACGGGTGCTGGAACAAACACAAAATACTTGTTAAGTCACCTCTTACTCGAGACTGTCTTGTCATGTTATGTGGTGACTACCTGTCATATTATTACATATTATTTCAGCTGTAATGGTCATTAATTGGATTGATTTGTACTCACTGACAGGAGGGCTGCGCTCTGGAGAGGATGCATAGGGGTCAATGTCCTTTTCTTTAAACTGTTCAGTCCGTTGCCGGTACTGCTGAACAATCTCAATGAGTGAAGCATCAAAATGCATGCTTATCACAATGGGCCGGGACTCAGGGGAAAGGGCCTCCTCACTATAATAATCAGACAGAGAATAACACAAGGTGAAACAGTAGCCCCTCACTGCAGAACAAAGATCCAGGGGGCGGGGTTGGATTCACATCTAGGGGTGGAGATGGTAGGTTTAGGGGTGGAGATGGGTAAGTTTAGGGATCAGGGGGTGGAGACAGGTAGGTTTAGGTATATGTAAGGTGGGAGGAGTTGGATCTGGATCCAACCCCGCCCCCTGCATCTTGTGTTCTGCAGTGAGGACCATCTCAGGTGAAATCAATATATTAAACATATATAATAATATATCACACAACAAAATGACATTTGAAATCCTCAACTTCCAGAAACTCTAATTTTAGTATCCCTGCGTGCAATGACACATGTTTAAATTTCATTTTACCACTTATAATGCTTGTCTAAATGCTTTTAAGTAGGTATTTTTACGTTGCCACAGTTAGGCTATTCACTGGATCCGTGAAAACATGACTTTTGCTTGTTCATACAAAAAATGAGTTGAAATTACTTGTATTGATTGGCAGCATGACACAAATGCTGATAGAGTTTAAGTTGTTTGACGTTGAGCTACTCTGAATTCTCCTTATATATGCTGAACTCTGCTGGTCATGACGGCACATTACAAGTGTAAGTGAAGACCCAGTGCCTCTCATTATGAGTATCATATTATTAGTAGTACTAGGCCTTCGCAAAACTTTACATGATTTATTATTGTAATGTCTTTCAGAGAAACAGAAGGTTTGTCTTATCAAAAAACCTAAATTAAATTCTGCTCCAGTGAATGTGAATATATTTTGAGGATCATATCCAACATAAAAGCACTGAGGCATTCTTCCACTTTTGGTGTCAGCTTTATTTTTGTTTTCTAAACTTCAGCAGCTCTAGAGATCTTTTTATATCAAATGCTCTGTAAATCTTGTAAGCTCCTCTCAGCTCCTGGTCTCATAATCTTCAGGTCTCTGTTGCACACTCTTGGATCTAATGTACAGTGTTCGCATTGATGACTGACTCACATGCTGTTCTATCACTTACTGTGAGTCCTTACCAAGACAATGAGAGTCTAGTTGATTAGCCTTGATTAATTAAAGCTTATCAATCGCACTCAGGACATCAAGTCTTTCTCTTGGCACTTGCATAGAACAAACAATGATTTAAAGTCATCATGAAATTAAAATCAACCAGATTTATTCGTTTGCCGTTATATATATAAGTTCACACCAAACTGCAACATGATCTGTCAGATAAAGATGTTTCTGGTATTTAGTTTACCCTTCAGCAGGTGGCTGGCCATTGGCTGGGTCTGCAGGTTTCTCCTCTGGTTTGGGGGCCGGTTCTGGTGCTGCAGTCGGGCCCGCTGGTTCTGGTTGTGTGGCCGGTGCTGCTGGTTCTGGAGCCGGTGCTGAAACCAGTGCTGAGGCTATGAAGAAAAAGTTATTTAAAAGTTCTTTTTTTCTTCACGACTCCCGACTGAAGGAAGATTCGGGGCACAGATGGAGGAGTGACCCCTGAAGCAGCTTACTGACCATCACACAACCCATACCAAACACTACTGCAAGCAACCTGTGACAGACTGTAAGAATTATTTCAAATGCCTCTCATCTGGAAAATATCTTCTGCAGGTGCTCACGCAATGAATGATGAGATCATTTAGTGAATAATTACAATGATAACAGATGACTTACCATGGCCTTCATCATCTTTTGTCTTCATTTTCCTTGTCTGCAGGTTTTACTGCCTGCCGGGTGCAGAGATTAATCATTATCCCAGAGCGCTTATGCAGTTAGAAAAACATTCTCATAAATGACGCATGATGGCTTCTATTATTTATAGATTGTTGAGCTAAATTGTCTATTTTAAATTACTCAAGCCTTTAGCTATAACTTTTACATTTTTTATTGATGTTAGAACACTTTAAATCCTGTACATCCTTCACATGGTGTTTGAGATAAAAAAAAACAATACCAAAAATGTTTATAAAGTGAAGCAAAGTATATAAAAAGTTCAATAATAATTACAAGAATTACTATATATATATATATATATATATGATGTATAAT
>NW_015557091.1:3389351-3389584 GCF_001515605.1 Sinocyclocheilus anshuiensis | reverse complement strand
TATAGTTATTTTTGGGCTAAATCTTCATTTACACATTTTTATTAACCTTTTAACTAACCTTTTACTGTAAAAAACTTCAGCTATATCTCCCAAAGCAACATTTCTCATTTTCATTTAGTTTAACTATACAAAAATAACTACAACTAAAACTGAAATTAAAAATTAATACATTTTAGACATATTTAGACTTTATAGACATATTTAAAAAAACTATAAATAATAAAAATGAAAAA
>NW_015557091.1:3375505-3388501 GCF_001515605.1 Sinocyclocheilus anshuiensis | reverse complement strand
ACTTTATAGACACATTTAAAAAAACTATAAATAATAAAAATGAAAAAAAAAAAAACATATTACCAAACTACAAAAAAGTAACTAAAATTAAAATGAAAACTGAAAAAAAAACCTAATTCAAAATATTAAATAAAATTATAATAGTATGTCAATGATACTAAAATAACACTGACAAAATAATAAATAATTGTTTCATATTATTTATTATATTAAATACTATATACTATATACACATATACACACACATACACATTGTGTATATAAAACTATATACACATTACACATACTACACTATGTTGTATGAAGCATTTATTAATATAATAAATAATATGTAGCATTTATCATTATTTTTAAGCTAAATTTTCAATCCCATATTTAAAATGATAGCTGAAATGTTTACTACATTTTATATGGAGTTAGCAAAACATTGCTAATTGGTTACCTGTACATGAGATAAAAAGCAGCAAAAATCTCCATAAAGTGCATTAGTAACTACCTAGGCCGACCTAGAGGCCGAGGCCGGGGTGGGACCCACAGTTGGACCTCCGATGATCTTCTTCAGCTTGCTGAACATAGCTCAGTGGCAGGCAGTGTCTGAGAAGATCTCTGTTGTGTTTATTCTTCTTGTGTGACCACGGCTCCAGTCCTGCTAATGTTGCTGCCTGATGCAATTAGCACTTTTAGACCACTACCCATCTGCAAACAGACCTCAGAAGTCAGTTCAGGCCACAATTCATTACAGTGTCTGTCAACTGCAGAGTGAGTTCACGCCTAGAGCCACAGATTTGTTATATATTTGAATATTTCATTGTTGTACAACTATTATATCATTTTATGAAGTTAGAAAACATGTAATATTTAGAAAAATATTTTAACAAAAGAAGTCAAAGTGCTTGTTTCTGGTCAGTATAAACCATAAACATATATAATTTGATTCACAGTGTGTTTCTATAGTAATGCCTTTCTAAATCCCCATACAGTTCAGAGAATAGCAGCAAACTGTCATCAAGCTTGAGCAGATTTCACTGGTGGACCTGTGAGCTGTGCTGGATTAGTTCGGCCTGTATGGAGTGGTGGACCACTTAATTAAACCTTATAAGCTTTTAGTTCAGCTGGGGGGATTTACTGTTGTGGTTTCACAGGGAACAGACGAGGTTAACAAAGAAAAGATGTCTTTGATCTTACAGGCCTTCCATCTCTTTATTCTTTCCCTTTTAAAATTCAGAATGGAGCCATGTTAATTTTGTATTTCTGTTTCAGTGATTAAACTGGGTCAGAAAAGAGTAGAATAGTTCTTAATCTTTTATTACTTAAGGATGTGCTCATAATTCGCTACTAATCCTTATTTGTTATTGGCCACTATAAAGTTAGAGCTAGGTTTTATTAATATTTTTAATTAGCTTTTTTTGTATATTTTCAAATTTTATTTTAATTTGAGTTTATTTTAAGTAATTTTAATCTAATATTTATATTATATTTTATATTAGCTTTATTTCAATGAACAAAATGTTTGTAATAGGTGTAGTTAAAGGCACAATATGTAATTTTTCGCCACTAGAGGGCGCGTATTCTGTAAGTACACAAGTCAGCAAAATATATAACACTGTTCTAGTGGTTTTTGGATATTTTAATGAAAAAATCTTACATATTGTGCCTTTAACAATAATAACCCTGATGTATGTTTATATACTGCAGGGGTTTTCAACTCTGGCCCTCGAGGTCCACTTTCCTGAAAAGTTTAGCTCCAACACACCAGAAAAAGCTAATCAGTTGTCTTCAGGATCGCTAGAAAGTTACAGGCAGGTGAGTTTGATCGAGGTTGGAGCTAAACCAAAGTGAATGTGGATCTCGTGGGCCAGAGTTGAGAATCTCTGATATACTGTATCTCAGGCAGGGGTGTCAAACTCAATTCATGGAGGGCCAGAGCCCTGCAGAGTTTTGTTCCAACCCTGCTCCAACACGCATACCTACGTCGTTTTTAAATAAGCCTAACTTGATTAGTTGGATCAGGTGTGCTTAATTAAGGTTGAATCTAACCTCTGCAGGGCTCCGGCCCTTCAGGAAATGAGTTTGACACCCCTGCTGTATCTGAATTTGATTTTTTTCCAATGATTTGCACGTTACTTTTATAGGCAAGTAGTTACCAACAAATGAGTGAATCAATTATTAATCAGCCGAATCGTTCAAAAACACTGATTCATTTAGGAACGAAACAAATGTCCTTGTGAGAGATTCAATGAGTCATTCACTCATTCGATTCCTTCAAAAACAGGACGCTTGACGGTCAGTTCCGCTTTGGACTAGTTTGCAAGTTTTTTTTGCCAGTGATGCAAATATAGACAAAATAACTGGAAATATTATGCCTAAAATGTAAGTTACTCAATATTAACTTCTCGCTTACTGTTAGCCAACTTGTACCGCATTAACTTGCTAAATATGAGATGTAATATCGTCGCGCTCTTTTATTTCGTGATTGGAAACGTGTTATCCTAATAAGATATTAATAATAACGCTTTATTAATGATCTCTTAACACTATAAACGTGTACTGTCTGTAATATGAGTACATGACTGTTGCCATGACGCACAGCAACAGGCCAAACGAGTCACCTGCTATCTCAATGTTACAATGAACCCTCATGTTATAATTTACTGCAGCGACACTTCAAACAGCCATGCGCCCATACCGACGTTCAGATACAGAGAAATTTTATATAAACATATTTAATAATGTAAGGAGCCAATTGTATTGTACATATTATCTATTGTTTATGTTGTATTGGCTCACGTTTGTAAATAACAACATGGTAATTATACACTGCACAGTCCGGATAAAGGAGACCGGGGCTGGTTGTCACATTTGTTTTACTTTACTGAATATTTCTAGCTCTGTAAAATTGGTTTACAATTGGTTGTTACTGATCTGCTAAACTTTATACTTTTAACGCAGCTGAGCAAAGACTCACAGACATTGACTACACACAGCTAACCCAGCAAAATCAAAGATAGAAATGGTCATTAATTTGCTAATTTGAATGTTTTATACGTTTTAGTTGCTTTTGAACTTGTTGAACTAGTGTTTTAATATCCCATTTTAAAAACAAGATGGTAATAAAAAAATGAAAATGTTTTGCTTCTCTTCACAGTATCCGTTCTGAAGAGGCCCATAAAAAAAAATCATGAAACTTTATCAAGAAATATTCCTGCGCCCTCAGACAACTTTACCCAGAATACAACTCAAGACTAGGATGTGAGTAACTATTTCTTTAATATTTGAAACATTTTGCTCAGTACTAATTAGTAATCATGGTGTGTATTATGGGATCAGACCACTAAAACTAGTTAAAACTTTCACTAAGTAAAGAAAAAGTAAGTTTTGCATGGAAGTCTGAGGGCAGACGTTATTGTTTCCAATGCAGAATCGCTATATTCATTGGAATTATGTCTAAAATAAAGTGCAGATCATGCCTACTTTGTTTCAGCGAGCTGTTTGTGATCAGTTTTTTAGGTTATAGTGTAATCCTCTTACCCTGAGAAGTAGTTTACTCAACTGCAAAACTTAATACTTCGTAAACACTGTAGCAAAGTAAACTTAGTAAAGCTCAGAATTAGATTAGATTACCATATAAATGAAACATGTACACAGGTCAAATGTAATGTAATCAAACTATAACATACTCTATAAACACATGAAAGTAAGTTATTTGATTCGAGACTCTTGGATTTATTTGATGAAAAATATAGTAATATTGTTAATTTAATATTGAATATGCTTAATAGTTTTAAGGAAACCAGGGCAGTGTTATTTTAGTATCATTGAGATACTATTGTATAGTTTCTGTTAATATTTTGAGTTAGATTAGATTTTTTTAAATTAGATTTATATTTTCTGCCTTCATGCTAATTTTAAAGTTTTAGTAATTTTGTTGTTTTTATATATGTCTGTATATATATATATATATATATATTTTTTTTTTTTTACTGATTTTTTTGTTATTTTAGTACATCAAGTTAAACTAAATGAATATGAGAAATGTTGCTTTGCCAGCTAGTTGAAATAAAATATTAAAAACTTAAACTTTTTAATTATTATTCAGTTACCATTAAGTGACAAAAATGAAGTTTTTTAGTTTTACTTTTAATTTGAGTTAACTGTAAAAACCTGAACCAGGATTTTTTTTTTCCAGAATTCTTTGATAAATAGACATTTTAAAAGAACAGCATTAAAAAAAATATGTTGTAACATTATTAATGTCTTTACTGTCACTTTTGATCAATTGAATGTGTCCTTGCTGAAAAAAAAAAAATTCTTAAAAAAATAAATACAAATATTACTGACCTCAATCTAGAACAGTTGTGTATATTAAAATTAAAATTGAAGGTGCTTCTAGCAGGCTTCTGAATCAGTATTCATTTGCAATATTACTAGCTTTTACCTCTTGGGAATAAACAAATGAACAAAACTCTATTGTAGTGTAACTTTGCTGCTAAGAGTGTGCTGGAGCTGTTTTAGCCTTTACGTCAAACCTGCATCATTATTCTAAAAATTGCCCTCGTGTCTTTTTGAAAAGTCGTATCTTGTTGAGTGAAAGTCACCAACAGGAAGTGCTTTATAATAAAAGACACGTGGGCCGCACTCCTGCAGGGGCATGATGCAGAAGCTGAGGACCTGTCAGTCATTTCAATCTCACTGTAGTCCCACTCAGAGATGTTCTGAGTAATGTTTACAGTCCTCTCAACAGCTTGCTGGAGCAGCAAAAATGAATGTTCTTGTGGGTAGAGACATATGAGTCATGGCTCTAATTGGCTGGAATATAGATCTGCTCCCAGTTGGAATCGGGTGTCTTGAATAGCATTCACAAAGAAGGGTTATTTAAGGACTGGTTAAAATGAAAAATAGTGAGTGATTATCTTGTAAATCAACTTTAGGACTGCGGTTAAGGTAATTCTGATTGAACGCACTACTTAATGTGTCTGTGCTTTTCAGTTAAACTATCAATCAAAAGTCCGGACACACCTTCTCATTCTTTATTATTACTTTCCCCACATTTTATAATAATACTAAGGTCATTAAAACGTCTCAGGTTACTTATGTAACCATGGTTCCCTGAGTGGCTGTCGCCGGCCAACAAGTTGGTGTTTTTTCAATGTATGCTTCAGACACGGGTCACGACGAGGCCTTCCCCATAGCGACCCCTAGAGGACGCAGTTCGAAGTTCCCATGAAAGTGAACTATGAATTCACCCCAGTTGAAGTATGGAAATGATGTCTTATATTTGAACATACAGTATATACCTTAGGCTATATATGAACAAAATAAATTAAAATATTAACAAAGTGTATTTATAAGGACAATTTATATTTGTCAACAAAACTAATTTCAAACACTTAGGCAGAAGACTTTAGATAAAGTTTTTATGATTTAATAAGATGTTTAAATACATTTGTTTCTTAAAGGAATAGTTCACCCAAAAATGAAATTTGCTGAAATTTACACACCCTCAGGCCATCTGAGATGTAGATGAGTTTGTTTCTTCATCTGAACAGATTTATAGAAATTTAGCATTACATCACTTGCTCACCAATGGATCCTCTGCAGTGAATGGGTGCCATCAGAATGAGAGTCCAAACAGCTGATAAAAACATCACAATAATCCACAAGTAATCCACTTGTGAAGTGAAAACCTGTGTGTTTGTTAGAAACAAATTCATCAATAAGTCGTTTTTAATTTTGAACCATTGCTTCCGGCTAAAATATGAGTCTTCTAACCATAATATTGCTTTATCCAGTGAAAAAGTTGTCTTGGCTGAATCTGGAAAGAAATATGCATAGATCAAGCACTGTTTACAAATGAAATGGTCCAAATCAGTTCTTAACACATATGTTGGTGGATTTTGATGTGAGAGGACAACAGGGGATGGACCTTTTTCACTGGAGGAAGAGTTGTTATGGATTGTGGACTGGTATTTTGATTTGACACTAAAAACGTCTTGATGAATTTATTACAAACATACAGCTTTCACTTGACAAGACACGTTAATTGATGGACTGGAATTGTTGTGGATTACTTGTAGATTGTAACATTTTAATCAGCTGTTTGGACTCTCATTCTGACGGCACCCATTCACTGCAGATGATCAATTGGTGAGCAAATGATGTAATGCTAAATTTCTCTAAACCTGTTCTGATGAATAAACAATCATCTACATCTTGAATGACCTGACTGATCAACAAATTTTCATTTTTGTGTGAACTGTTCCTTTAAGATATTTTCTTCAGGTGCAGATGCTCAGTTTGGATGTTTGAAGTTTTGTCATGCAATCACTTATAGTATAATTTAACATCTCTTTTTATTTCTCTTCTCTTTTTATTTCTTTCAACAACACAAACTTTGGTATTGGCAAATGATGGATATAAACTTTATGAGAATCATCTGATCTTCTCCATTCCTCTTGGCAGCCAATCTCCAGTGAAGCTGAGAGTATATGAGTCCGTCCAGGAGGTCAGCAGACATCAGCCACATGGAAAACTGGCTCAGGAATCACTCATGAATCATGTGATCAAAGCCCTTAAGAAATTGTAAGTATGACTAAGTGTTCTTTGTGGGTAGTTTAAAGACCCTCTGGACATATTGATGATACAAAATGACTGATATAAAACACACATTTATATGTTTTTTCAGGCCTGATTTGAATCTGTTGGTATGAATCTCATTAAATCTGTCAAAAAGGCCACATTTCAGACTCAAAAGCTAATTTAAATGAGCACATTTTCTCCTGCAGTTCTCATTACTTTCATGCAAAAAAAAAAAAAAAAAATCTAATTTTCATGATGTGAAACAAAATATGTATTTTAAATGGTGAAGTTTCATGATGGTATTTGTTTTAAATGCATTTAATTTATGCTAATTATAATTTAAAAAGTGTCCAGACAGAACAAGTCTCATTACTGCATTACAGATGAGAATTAAATACATCCATATGCATTACGCTAATGAGAATTGTGGAATGTGTCAAGTCTGTTGACTGCATTCATTCTTTCTCAACCAGTTATTATTATTAGACCAACACTGTTTGTAATGTCATGAGGTGATAAAATTGACAACTGACTGCTCTACATGTAGTGTTTGCATCTACCAACAGAGGGCAGTGTAACACCTTTTCAGCATGTCAAACAATCATGACTTATTTCTGCTGAGCTACATGCATCCCAGAATTTATTTGGTTAATATTTGACGTCACACCGTTTTAATTAGTTTTAGCCATATGTGGCAAATTAAAATCATAGCTTTCATAAATGAGGAAGACATTTTTAGAATTAATTGTTGAATGAATGACACATGGTAACACTTAATTAAGAGCATAAAAAGAGAATGGGACTAATCTTCTGCCCTCTCTGCTGATATCTTACAGTGTTATCTTAATTCATATCGATAGGCCTTGTTTTACTTTCCTGCTGTCACAGTTCATTAATGTGAGAGAGAGAGAGAACAATATAGTTTTCTAAAGCTCCCATGTTGAGCAACACAGGACTGTGGGACTGATTTCCTGCTCTTATATGTTGCTTGTAGGTGTTTGGATATCGTTCCTTGTGATATAATCTCCCTCATTCATCCACTGAACTTCCCAGGGATAATGCATCTGTTTTTTATTGGTTGTTCTTGAGCTTTGTAGGACAGATAGACACCAGAGACACAGGAAAGAGGATATGGAGATCTTTCAGTGCAGGATCAGAGCACGGTTGGTGTGAAAAAATAATATGAACTAGATTTTAATATGTTCTGTGGAGAAAGCTCATCCCCAAACCTCCATGATATTTTGCTCACTATACTGTGTATGGCACAGATTCCTCTTTTGTTTTACACTATTGTTCAAAAGTTTGTGGTTGGTAAGATTTTTGTAGCGTTTTAAAACTGTAGAGGCTGCACTTATTTAATCCCCCCCCAAAAAATATTGTGAAATATTTTTATTATTCAAAATAACTGTTTCCATTTTATTACATTTATTTTAATTAAATTTTTTCATGTGATGCAAAGCTGAATTTTCAGCATCATTACTCCAGTATCACGTAATCCTTCAGAAATCACTCTAATATGCTGATTTGCAGCTCAAGAAACATTTATCAATTTTGAAAACTCTTGTGCTGCTTAATATTTTTTTGTGGAAACTGTAATACGTTTTTTTCAAGATTCTTTGATGAATAGAAAGTTGAAAAGGACAGCATTTGTTAGAAATACAAATATTTTGCAACCACGTAAAATACATTTCTGTAACTTTTTCATCAGTTTAATGTGCCAAAGTTTAATACATACGATTTTTTTGAAACCTTTAAGCATTAGCAAGCACCACCATCCCACAGGAGAAGCTTACACCAGTGCACCATGGTAGAACATAATCAGAGTGAATACTGAGCACTCAGTATGTGACGGATGGACTGTGCCTTCGGTGGAGTTAATGGAGGCAGATGGCAAAGCATTTCTCTTGCATTGCCTTACTACTTTGTGCTTTGCATGCTTAGTTATAACAAGGGAACATTTGTGCTTTAATGTGCCATATTACATCTGAGTAACATGGATCACATACAGAAAGCTTAATGCACGGGCAGCTCGAAGGAGAACTTCCTGTGATACCCATTTTGCATTTGTAGTGACATTATCTACGAGGCTTTCCGAGGCCCTTGTAGACGGTTCCTAGGGCTTTGTCAGGTCTTCACGGGTTTTTTCTTCCCAGCTCTGTCTCTAGATATCTGGGTCGTGTATGCCAATTGCCACCGGGGGAATTTGTTTGAAAGATGTGAGCTGGATAAGAGAAATAGGTCATGATTTTATTCGATTTGGGAGATGGAATTGTCTCATCCCTGTGAGGTTCTGCCTTGTGACATTCAGCGAACTGTATTGTGAAAGAATCTCAGCCATGTGGAAATGAGATTATAAAGGGCAAATAATCTCAAGCCCACAGCGATAGACACTTGGCAGTTTCACAGGAATCAGTATCAAATGATGAATGAGGGCCCAAGGCTTTGTTTTATAGGTAAACAAAACACTGATTTGGTTTAAAGTCAACATGAAATCAAAATTTACCCTGTTACTTTTTTTAAATTTTTTTTTAAGGGCATTGCTGGTCTCAGTGTGTATGGCTCTGTAGTGCATTTTATTCTAAAAAGAAAAAAAAACCTTGTCTTTCAATGAAAAAGCAATAACATGCTTTGATTTTGAATGATATGCCCTTACATTTCAACACTCGTATTTCATGGCCACAATCCAATCCATCCCAGATGGATAAAATCAAGGGCCAGCCTGTGGTGTACTCCTTGAATTTCCTGTTTCATAGTCAGCCCCTGCTGATAGATATCATAACTACACCATTTATAAGTGATATAAGTGACGTGACATGTGGCCAAGTATGGTGACCCATACTTGGAATTAGTGCTCTGCATTTAACCCATCCAAAGTGCACACACACAGCAGTGAACACACACCGTGAACACACACCCGGAGCAGTGGGCAGCGATTTATGCTGCGGCGCCCGGGGAGCAGTTGGGGGTTCGGTGCCTTGCTCAAGGGCACCTCAGTCGTGGTACTGAAGGTGGGAGAGAGCGCTGTATATTCGCTCCCCCCACCTACAATTCCTGCTGGTACGAGACTCTCTAACCATTAGGCCACGACTTCCCCATTGAAATTTAGACCCAATAGTCATTTTTTTTCCAAGCAAGCAAAATAGCAAACATTTTGTTTTATAGTAAGTTATGCTGATGGCTTTATTTTCTTTTTCATTTTTTTTATTCATCCTATGATGTGGTTATATCCTATAACCAAGGCTGTGTTTTTAAAATTTTTATAAAATGAATAAATTTTTTTTTTTTTAACAATTTAAAATGTAATAAAAATATAAATATTGTGAAATTTGACATTTTCGGCATCATTACTCCAGTCTTCAGTGTCACATGATCCTTCAGAAATCATTATAATATGCTGATTTGATAATATTGCTGATTTCTTATTATCAATGTTGAAAACAGTTGTGCTGCTTAATATTACTGTGGAAACCACAATACACTGTCTTTTAAAAGTTATGAGTAAGATAAAAAAAACCAACTTTTTTTATTCAAAAAGGAAACATTACATGGATCAAAAGTGACAGTAAAAACATTTATAATGACATTAATGATTTCTATTTCACATAAATGCTGAACTTTCTATTGATCAAAGAGTCTCACGGAAAGAGTATAACGGTTTCCTCAAAAATATGAAGCCATTTTCAACTGCTGAACTGGATGATTCAGCGGTTTTCAACAATTATAATAAGAAGAAATGTTCATTGAGCACCAAATAAGCGTATTAGAATGATTTCTGAAGGATCGTGTGACGAAAAAAAAAATCTTATTCCAAAATGTGTGCACATAATAATAAAATAATTAATTTAATATATAATATGTAATGTAATAATTTAAATAATATAATTAAAAAAAAAAAAGTTTTTTAAATGATTGTTATTGTTTATAAATAATAAATAATCATTGATATACTTAACAGCTTGACATGGACCTCTTTGGATTTTTTTTGTCTGCCTCCTTTGACATCACAGCTAGGGATAGTCACTAGTGAAGGGTCTGGAAATGTATTCATTCATTATAGTGCCATCAACCATTAAAGTGTTGTCATGATGTAATCTTCTGGTGGTTCCAGAGTGATTAGTCACTTGACAATTGCACCTCAGTTGATTAGTCTCATAACAACTTAGATGTGGAACTGAGTGCCCGTGAGCAAAGATGGCAGATTTCAAATCGCTTAATTTGTGAATGTGAGTAGCTTTCATAATTATAAATCTCCTTGAATGTTGAATATCCTCTTCGATATGTCAGATTTTAGAAGTAAAATGGGTTGCGAACTGTTTTAACTGTAATATGGACTTTTATTTGTAATCATCATTGCACCTCAATGTCATTGCTCACCTCTTCTAAGTACATTTTGAACCCATCTGAAGGTCATCCGTTGACCTGGTGTGTGTACATACACTAACCTATATGGGTCTGTTGTCTAGTGTTTCTTTACATCTGCTCTTGTTGTGAAGCCAGTTTTCCCCATCCAGGTCTCATGGGGAGCTGGACCAACTGTGCTGGCAACACATACACACACACTTCCTGCTCTTGCACACTGTTCCCGTGAGAGCTTGTCTCTCTGCCAGCTCTGGAGGCAGGAAGTGCTTGGCTTCCCCCCGTGCTGGCTTTGCCCATGTAGCTCCACGTCCAGGAGGCCATTGTAACAGTCAGAGCAGGGCAGTGATGGGGGGGAGGGCTGCTCCAGGAACCAGCGGAAGACGTTCAGCTTATTTGATGAAGGAAGCCGGCCAGCACAACCTGCTTTGTGTGCACTTTCTCACTGTATTTTTTATTATAGTTCATGTATTTATTTTGCTCTGTGTTTCAGTGCTTTGACCCCTCCTCAAGACTTCACCCTTTCCCACAATCCTCCTCCTGTGTTTCCTGGGGATGTGTGCTGGACAGAGAAACACTTTGACCCAGAAAAGTTTTCAGTGTTACCTGAAACTCTGAGTGTGTGTGTGTGTGTGTGTGTGTGTGTGTGTGTGTGTGTGTGTGTGTATGTCTATATATATATATATGGTTTAATTTGTTCAACCAGTGCATTGGGTATCATGAACTAACAATGAACAATATCTTTACACCATTTATTAATCTAGGGAAATGTTCATTTCTATTTTTTTTCAAAACAATATTTTTTTATAGCATTTATAGTTATATATAAACAATGTATTATGAATGAAAATTAAGAATGCACAACTAAAAAAGGAATATTTACCTAGATGAAAGAAATGTAAATCATGTTGTGATGTTCATTATTAGTTCATGATACCATTAAAAAATAAGCATTAAATATTTCGAATAATTGGAAACTCATTTTATTATCTTATCAGGTTCTGTGTAATAATAATAATAATAATAATAAAATATATTTGTTAAATGTATTTAACAATAATAATAATAGTAAAATAGATAAATTACATATCATTTAACACAGAGCAAAATATTTAAAACCATCTCCTCATTCAAACAGTTTTTCACATCTATTAACATTTCAAAGTGCAATTTAACATCTGTCACCATCTATATATTCAGTCAACAGGGGAGATTATCATCCAATACAGTTCAGATGTGTATATCATGTGAAATGTTTAGTTTTATGGTTTTCTTAAAGTTTAGATCATTTGGAAAGCTCTGGGGCTTTTGTGTGTGGAGACAATGATTGGCCGGGCTCCCTATCAGCATACAGCTCTAAACCGCTGATGTATTTGCTGTTTAAGATGTTGTCATGGCAACAGCTGATGAGGGCTGGTGAGTTTGTGAGGAGGCCAAATGAAAATGGAAAAAAATCCTAAACTTTGTTCCCACTTTGTATATTCACTTATTCTCAGTGGTGATATTTGAATTCACTTCTTTCTTGATAATTTGTTTTTAAATAAGTATTACTTTCTCATTTGTGGTGTTTATAATGTCCAGTTAAAGGTCAGTGCCTTAGTGCTCAATGGACTTTCACAGATATTTTGTTGTATTTAATCAACATGCCTTATTTCAGTCCAGTGGTTCCTGGGGGGTATTCCAAAAAGCAGGTTATGTGACATACCCGGGTATGTTTGAGGATAAGCGAGCGGATAACCTCAGCTTTCGGTTTCAAAATCGGAGGTTACTTTCAGGGTATGTAAGTAACCATAGTAACTTGCTCTCTGAAGATAACCTGCTCCGGAGCAGGTTATGTTCCAGGGTTAGTTCACTGCAGCGCTATCCGCGCACGTGTGATCTACTGACGAGCCTTCAGTGGTCGTGACAGATAGCGCACAACATTATATAATATTACAATATGTAATATAGCCTATTTTATATACAGGTGCATCTCAATAAATTAGAATGTCGTGGAAAAGTTAATTTATTTCAGTAATTCAACTCAAATTGTGAAACTCGTGTATTAAATAAATTCAATGCACA
>NW_015557091.1:3359598-3375254 GCF_001515605.1 Sinocyclocheilus anshuiensis | reverse complement strand
TTTATTTATTACATTTTATATTATCATCTCACACATGGATCGGCATTTTCTATAATGTCTAAATTCTAAATCAAACTACATATCTGATATGACTTAATATATAATTAGCATCAAACAAACAATATAATTCATATTCTCAAGGATTAAAGATTAAATGGAAAAAAATAAAAATGATTGCACAACCATCAATTAGGTGGTGATATGCACGAAGCATGTAAACGACCATTGAACAAAAAAATCAACCGAAAGTTCAGGGTTTAGCTGACGGTAAGTTAACCATGCTTTCTGGAATACACCCGTGGTGTGTCCTATTGGAAAAAACATTTTATGAGCGTAAAGGTGCTGTATGTAATTTTTTTGACTGTACAAAGCATAAAAATACCATAATGCTTGCAGATATTTAAGAAACATGCTAAGTTCACATACTTGTTTCTCTGAAAAACAATGCTATAACCAGTTATTCTGTTTGGAAGTGTGTGTTCCATGTTGGAAAGTCTGTTTTTGTTTTGATCTGTGTGATTCCACCCACTGACAGTTTACTCAGTAGTTGACATCTGGGTTGCCAGTTGGTGGAAAACCCAGCGTATTGCAGCCATGGAAGCCAGCAAACAAACTGAGACCGAGATCAGATTCTATCCTACCTAAAAATTCTCCACAACCATCTAAAAAGCTCTGTGACATATATCAGACCTGTCACCTTTTATTATTAATTGTGCTCGTTTCTGTTGTGTGTGCTCAATCTGACAACCCTGTGCCAGAAAATAATAATAATAATAATAATAATAATAATAATAACCTACCTGTGCCAGAAAATAATTTCGTCAGACTTTGGGGATTTGTACGTAGATCATGATCTGTTGCTGTGGATCAGTTTCTTCTTTCAGAAGACATTTATGATCAGATATAATATTTTGTGACATTAAGAAACTAGAAACACCCAGGATTTCATACTCTTCACTGTGGGAAAGTAGAGCTAGAAAGAAATTAAGCAGACTGATTTATTTATTTTTTTCTGGAAATATGGCCAGGATCAGGTGCTGTTCGCAAATGGTATCGCTGACGGTTCTGAGTGATGGAGTCGGGATAAGTGCACTGGTAAATCTCTTTACTGGAGGAGTGAGGTTTCTTACCAGAGCAACTCTGAGTATAACAACAGCTGCAGTGGAAACTTCATCATCATCATTGGAGAGGTTGAATGGGATTGGGAAGAAGGGAAAGTCCAATTCTGGGCATGTCAATCAAGGCTTGGAGCTTTGGACCAGACTCCCTTGTTGTCAAGCTTGAGAACAGAAAACACAAACACCTAAATGATTTATTTGTCCCAAAGCTGAATAAATGAACTCATTGACTTAACTAGGTTTAATCTAAACAAGGTATTTTGAGTGTTTGTTTCTAGGTTATTACTTAGAAGACTCGCCTGATTATGTTGTTTTCATGTCAACAGTACAGCTTGTAGGAAAGAACAATCACAAATAAGCTCTATTTAATATCGCTGATGAGATTAAATGGAGAGCAAATGGAGACTGTTGCTTCATCAGATTTTTTCTACTGAGAAACAGACCCCGAAAATCTAATTTGTTTTCTCAAGAGTTTTAAAAAAGATTTCAACAACATCTCCCAACTGTCTTCAAATTTGAGCCCGATACACCAAAGTCTGCAATTAAATGTCAGAAGTTTATATTTGATCTAAAATCTTTACTTATGTGATCAGATTGGCAAAATACTAAAATTACTAAAACTGAATTAAAAATGAATGCTGTCTAGAAATAAAAGAAAATCAAAACTAATAAAAACAACGAAAGCACTCAACAAAATTATTAAAACATAAAGTAAAAACAGAAAAATAAAAGATATTGCAAAATGTTAATAAATGCTATAATAGTAAATAAATAACACTAAAATAATGCTATACTAAAATCAAACCAGTTAATTTAGATGCTACCACATAACGGTTTTGTTTACCTGACAAAACTATTATTATTATTATTATTATTTTATTTTTTTAACAGCAAGTGAAAGTTTATGAGCTATTAAAGCGCAACCTTTGAGTAATAACATTTAACTGAAATTGTTGGTGAGCAATTGGCCCAAACAAAAGCAAAGCAGAAAGCAGCACACTTATTTCAGTGTCTTTGCTTTATAATATGGTTTTATAGCAGAAATTTAGAAGAATGATTGATCCCTACAGGGTGCCTCTGACAAATCGCCTCACTGTGCCTGAAATGTTTGAGTTTTGTTTTGTTTTTCTTACACAACGATTTAAGTTTTTCCATTTAGCAGAATCTCTGGCTATGCATGTGAAAGGGTTGTGTTTTCACAGAGTGGTGTTTTGGTCCAAAAAAACATTCCCAGTTTTGATGACATACACACGTGTTGGCTGAGGAGTCTTATTTAACAGTTCTGACAGTTATAATTTGTGCTTGAGCTCTTGTTTTGTCAGGATTCGGGACTCTTTGGCTGTTAGCAGGAGAACCTCAGAACCAGCTGCAAAACTGAGACTTCTGACAGCTGCTATATGTGAGGAAACAGATCCATGTCCATGATGACAGCCAAGCTATGGTTGGTGGATTTCCATTAAGCAAAATCACAAAGATCCAACTAACTGTTATAAAAACTGTACTTGTTTAGTTCTCTCAGACGTAATGGTCCTTCTATTTTGTTCGCTATAGCAGTGTCCCCAACAGGCTGTTTAACTGCAGTATGACAACCAGTAAGTGTTTGTCTGCTAGCGAATCAGTTTCTAAGATGGTTAAAGCGATAGTTCATCCAAAAAAAATAATTATTTACTTATTTCGTTTTTTTCTGTGGAGTGCAAAAGAGGGTATTTTCTTTCAAAGTGGGTACAGAAAGTATTCAGACCCCCTTAAATTTTTTTTTGTCTAATTAAAGTCAATGGGGTCCAATGTTGTTAACAATATATTCTCTCTTAAAGGAATGTTCACCCAAAAATGAAAAATTGCTCACCCTGAGAGTTTGTTTCTTCATCAGAACAGGTTTGGAGAAATTGGACTAATTAAATTATAAATAATGGAAATTGAACCCTTGGCTAATATGTTACATGAAAAGAAATTATCCAAAGGATTTTCAGAAGGCATCACTGGAAAGTCTGATACAAGTGACTTAACATAATGCCTTACTTACAAAACTCTAAAGAAATCTGACTTAGTAAGACCAAAACGTAATGTTGACTGTTCAAAAGAAGCAAATAAATTATCAATAAATAAATCCTTGAAACATTTTATCCCCTTGTCGGACCAACTCTTAAATGATCCGTCCTGCATTGAAGGCAAAAAAAAATTGATTATGGGCAACATGGCTAAGGAGAGAAGGATCCTACTCTCATTCTCACCCATTCACTGCAGAGGATCCACTGGAGAGCAAGTGATGTAATGCCAAAATTCTCCAAATCTGTTCTGATGAAGAAACAAACTTTCCTTTATATCTGGGATGGCCTGGGGTTGAATACATTTTCAGTAAATTTTCATTTTTGGTTGGAAATCAATGGAAATCTTTTAGGTCTTTATCAGGAGAGATATTAGACTGTAAGACTGCAGCTATCTGATGTGCATGATGGATGCGGCTTTGGACATTTCTGATAAAGCAGCTATGGTAACGGCCGTATCATTGTTGGCTTTTACAGAGCTTGTCTTTCCATAAGTTCTTGGTGGGATAAAAGGGATGAAAAGAATAGCGAAATCATTTTGTTTCTAAATGCTGGCTTGACTTTTTTCCCTCCTATTTTGCCTGAGCTCAAGAAAAGTGCTGCAGACAATTTAAGGAAAGACAGTGGAGGTTATCAGCAATGAGATTTGCACGTTCAGATTGGATTGATTACCCAGAGAAGGTTTCCCTTTTATCTTCAAAGTAAAGTGGCACTTAGAATTTGAATTAAGTTTGCTGGCCATTCGGACCCCAAAACAGCTTTGTGGCTTTAACTTTGAGATAGCCCTTATCGATGTACCTCTTTCTCTGTGATTTATGTCAGTGGCTGCTCTCGGTTTAGTGGCAATTTTCCTGGTGCATTCTCTGGAGATAGTTCGCAGGTAAGTATTTGGTGGCTGATAAGATAGTGTTGTAAAGGCGGCCCGCTCCAAAGATAAGGACCATTACTGAAAGACAAAGCCTCTCGCTATCCGACAGACCTGTGAAAGCAGCTGGCCGCCGAAACCTCTCTGACTCTGCTGTAACTGTGTCTCAAACTGAGCTGCACATAATACATGGAGAACGGTCCTCAACCCTCCTCACGGGAGATGAAATGAGAGTGTCTTTTCTGTGGGCTCTTTGTGACTCTTTGTTTTGTTGAGGTTGTTGTTGTTCATTCTTCACCTTCATACAAAATGGTTTATTTTATGAAACGGGTTAAATTCTCAGTTTGATAAGATGATTTTTAAAGTACATTTTTGATTTAAAACATTGTATTATATAAATCATGAGTTTAAGTCTTAATTTGCATTGTGCATTAACTTTTAATACATGTCGGGATATAATTATGTCCTCAGAAAAGTAACAATTTTGAGATTTTTCAGTTTGACACGTCAAGTTTTATAAGGCTGATATTTCCGCAAATCCACAATATTTTTTTTTTTTCGATTTATAAAATAATTTAGTTATTTAAAAATTGAAAATTCAGGGACACAACTTCATGTAATTTGTCTTTTGGATAATTAATATCTAAAATACAGTAATCTCAACTATTAACCAACTAAATCTTAGAAAGTGTAAAGGCTAATTGCTAGCTTTTGCTTTCGTCACAATGTGCATATTTTCTAATGCAGAGGGCAAAAATGCATTAGCATTATTAAAGAACATTACTGTATTTGTGGTGATGTGAATGGCATTGTAAAAGTGAGCATCAACTATGGTTGTGTGTGTAGATCATTTTTTTATGCATGCAAATGGCACTTGTTTTGTAGAATGGGAAATTCATTTGTTTTTCTTCACTTTCTCATCCTCCTCCTCTTCACTGCTTTTTTCCTTCCCTCTCTTTCCCTCATTTCTGCTGTTTTTATTCAGCACCACAGGCTCTGTATGTACCGCAATCAGCAGATATTCTCTCAAAAAAAGTTATATTTCAGTTTTTTTCCTCATTCATTTGGCGATAAGTTCCCTCCAGTTAATTAGAATCTTATGGAGTGATTAAAACTTGCAATTATTATTATCTACAGCGAATTCATAATTAATGGAAGTATATGGAAATGTCAGCGAGAATACTGGAATTAAACCAGAGATAATTTCCTAGTCAGCTTCTATTATTCACTATTTTGAAGTCAGCAGTTAGCAAAATTTCAACACAAAAATAGTTTTCAGGTTTAATTTGGCCTTTGACATGAAATGCTGTTGTTTAGTAACAATGCACTTTTGTTGAACTAATATTTTATTTAGTGTGAAAGTAGAGATGAAAGAAAAGCTGGAGAGGTGCATATCTAATTGATTGGACTTCAGTTTTCTCAGACTCACAATCAAAGAGAGATCTGATTTGATTTACAAGGCCTATGGCTTTGGTTTCATGCCTAGAGTGAATTATTCTGTATATTTGAAATTAAAAAAAAAAAAAAAATCCCACCCTGGTCACATGGCTTTTAATCATATGATTGTTTCACAGTCATTTGATCACCAGCTGCATTTTTGTGGATTATTATGTGCATGTTGTTTGTAATTATTTTTATTTCCAATTTAGGATAAGAAAACAATGGAAGTTTGTTTCTGCCAAAAATTCTCTTTATCTTACAATTGTAACTTTTTTTTCTTGCAATTGAGAGTTTATATCTCACAATTCTTTTTTTTTCTTTCTGCCACATAATAAAAAATAAAATAGGCATTTGCGACATTTATCTTACATTTCAGACTTTTCTTCTCAGAGTTGAAAGTTTAGATCTCACAATTCTGAGTTCTCTTTTGAGCTAAAAAAGCGAAATTAATTAAAATGTATATCAAACCAGTTTCATCAGGATTTTTTTTTTACACGTTATCGAAACTTAAAGTTCAGAGTTCTCGCCTTCTTTTTAAAAAGGAATAATTTTTTTAATAAAGTACCACTGAACATTGAAGCAGTTTGCTCATTGTGTGGAGGAGTTCATGGACATGTCTTTGTAATTCTTGTTCAATAAAAACAAATTATGTAACATATTTTAAATCTGAATATTCTGTAGAAACCATGAGGATCTGAACATGACTCATAATGACCTTAAATGTTCAACTCAAGGCTTTATCAGGTGACCTGACATGAACATTGCCTCATTCCCATCCATAGATAGATGATGTTACTGCTAATTGTATCTTTTAAAAGGCAGTTGTGCTCTCACCCCAGAAATGACCCACAGTATAAAAGATGATATCCCATTATCTTAACGGCATAATGAGTTCTTTTTTTTTTTTTTTATCCGCGTAGCGCTTTGGCAGGAGGACGGGGAATTACAAACTTGGTGCACAGAGGATGTTTTGTGAACCCTGAAATTAAGACTGCCAAACTGTGTTGGAGACGTTCCTGTAAATTGTAAACTCATGCTTGTACATCTCTGCTAACGCTATTAGGACTAAGCTCTGCCATCTGTGTAGTGTTTTACAGTGAATGCATTTGAGTTTTTTGATTTGTAGTCTGGAGTGTATCACAGATGGAAAAATGTAGGTGTATAAAGCATCTGAAATGTTTGGAGCACTTTGGTTAGTCATTTCTGTTGTGCAGCACTGTTTGAACTCTAATCAATATGCTTGTTTAGTAATTTTAGAAAGTATTTCTATAAAAGGTAAAGAGAATTTCAGAAATATGACAATATAACTTGAGTAATTCTAACAGGATGGATATAAGAGCTACAGTTGGCCATTGCTTATTGATTGATTGACAGTTTAACTTGAGGGTATCGACCTCACCTGACTTGATTTTTTTTATTAACTAGCTTTTGAAATTTTGCTAATATTAATTTCTGCAGTTTTATCAAGTGAGGCAGATCAGCTAATATCATAAAATATTACAGAATTCCTCAAATATATATATATATATATATATATACATTTGCTATTTTAGCATATTATATATAATTTATAGTTATTATCATTATTATTAATATGATTTATATTTTGTAATATTTATAATATAATATTTTTAATATTTATAATATTTCAAGATTATAAATGACAGGGCATAACAGGAATAACAAAGCAGGTTCCTTTTTTAGTTTTTGCCGTTGAAGCATTGGAATGGAAAGGCTGATGGATGTCAATCATACATTAGAGATGGAATATTCTTAGTACTACGCAAATTGTTTGAGAGCTTTTATTCTTTTTGCCTGTCTAAAGCCGGCTGTGTTGTGACTGACACTGATTTGCCGAACCCACAAGCACAAGCAAACACCCACAAAGGATTGATTGATGGATTTGACCTTCATCCAGCATAAGCAAACTCATGTGCGCACAGTCTATCGGCATTGTGATTACTCACTCACGCTGGCAGCAGTGTGCTCTTGATGGCTAAACTCCTCCCCGGCTATTGCGCTTGAGATTTGATCTCTCGGATGCCCATGGAACTAGACACCATGCTAATACCATCATCATCACACTCTAAGACAATCGGTTTCCCTTAAGAATTAGCTTTAAACATAACACGCTGCAGAGGGTTTTCTTAATAGCAAGAATTCAGGTTTCATTATCTGAGATGGTGCCTGTTGGACAGTGAGAGTGTAAAAAGATTAAGAGTTTTTTGTTTGGGTTGCAGGCGTTTGTCTAGGACAGTGGTTCCCAACCCTGGTCCTTGAGGCACCCCAACACTCCACGTTTTGCATGTCTGCTTAATCAAACACACCTGATTCAGACCATCAGCTCATTAGTAGAGACTTCAAGACCTGAAATTGGTGTGTCAGAGAAAGGAGACATGCAAAATGTGCAGTGTTGGGGTGCCTCCAGGACCAGGGTTGGGAATCACTGGTCTAGGACACACACACACACACACACACTTTAATGCAGATGAGACTGGATTTTGAGCCAGTTTATCCCAGAGTCTTTTAAAGAATGTCTTTAATGGACTCTGAAGGTGCGATTAAATAGCTGCAGGTCGCCAAATCACTGTACTAGTAGCTGCTGCTAGTTGACTACAGTCCCCAACTCTATCAGGAGACAAATCATAGGAGCTTCAGTGTCATTATGGTCAAATAACTAGTCAACTAGTATGGTTGTTATAATTGCTGCTTGTGGTTCCATCAAACCCATCACAATTTCACCATCCAGTTAGGCACATCAACCATAACTCCTTCAAAAACAGCCAGAAACCTTGGAGTTATGATTGATGATCAGCTGACTTTCTCAGACCCCATTGCTAAAACTGTCCAGTCCTGCAGATTTGCTTTATTCAAAATCAAGAAGAATCAGGCCCTAAGTCCATGTGACATCAGTGGCTCAACTTCAGTTTTGCGAAGCTACGAGAATACTTTTTGAGCATAAAGAAAACAAAAATATATATTTTTTTCAACAATTCTTCTCCCTCCGAGTTACGTCTTCCGCCATTTTAGAGAGTATCAAAATGCGTTACGTGTACTGCATTAAGCTAACTGAGATTTGTTATAGCACTTGCATATCATTGCTCTTTTGTTGATTTTGATTGCTTCCGTTGTCCTCATTTGTAAGTCGCTTTGGATAAAACAAAGCGTCTGCTGAATGACTAAATGTAAATGTAAATTGCCAAAATAAGTTTAAAATGCCTTTGGTATAGTTCACCAAAAATGAAAATTTTGCCATTTACTCAGCCTTGAGTTGTTCCAAACCTGTATGAATTCCTTTCTTCTGCTGGACATAAAAGAAGATATTTTGAAGAATGTTGGTAACCAATATTTCAATGTTTCAATACCATTAAAGTCAATGGCTACTGGCAACTGGTAACCAACATTCTTCAAAATATCTTCTTTTGTGCTCAACAGAAGAAAGAAATTTATACAGGATTGGAACTACTCAAGGGTGAGTAAATGATACCATAATTTTTATTTTTCTGCGAACTACCCCTCTAAGTAGCTCTAATGTTGTGAGCGCCCACTGAATAGAGTTTGCTGTTTATTCTCCTGAAAAATGAATTTGTGTGTTTTGCAGCCCTATTGAGAGATCCCAGTCAGAGCATCATATCATTTATAAACTGCTGAAGGGAGCCCAAAGTCTGACCTCGCAGCTGGGCTCGCAAGAGCTGAAACAGATTAGTACCATCACCACCGTCGAGACCTGGGAACGCGGACAGATCAGTGAGATATTTATACACACACTCACACTCTTAAAAGAATAGAGCACATACCCTCTTAAAGGAATAGTTCACCCAAAAATGAAAATTTGCTGAAAAAATCCTCAGGCCATTCAAGATGTAGATGAGTTTGTTTCTTCATCAGAACAGATTTGGAGAAATTTAGCATTACGTCACTTGCTCACCAAAGGATCCTCTGCAGCGAATGTGTGCCTCTATCCATAATATGCAAAAGCAATCATTTAAATGTAAAAAGCCTCTATGATGGATTTGTGTTTTTACAAACGCACTGCTTTTCACTTCACAAGACATTAATTGATGGACTGGAGTGGTGTGGATTATTGTGATGTTTTTATCAGCTGTTTGGAATCTCATTCTGACGGCACCCATTCACTGCAGAGGATCCATTGGTGAGCAAGTGATGTAATGCTAACTTTCTCCAAATCTGTTCCGATGAAGCAACTCATCTACATCTCGGATGGCCTGAGGTGAGTAAAGTTTCAGCATATTTTCATTTTTGGGTGAAATATTTCTTCAAAGTTCACCTTAAAATGAAAATTCACTTAAAGATTATGTTGTTCAAAACTCATATGACTGTATTTTTTCTGTACTGTAAAATCACACAGAGTCATTTTTAAAAAAATATTATGGCCTTTATTTTCAATATAATGAAAAAGTGGTTCATATGACTCATGCACTATATTTAGTGTCTTCAGAAGTCATACAATAGCTTTGTGTGAGAAACCAAACAAAATGTAAATAGTTATTTCTTATGAGGTATTGTAAAATTTTACCCATAAGTCTTGGTATACAACATAAGAGCAGAAAATCACATGTCAGAGGTTTGTAATGTTATGTGTCAGGGAATGTCTTATTTCAAGATAATTTCATCTATCATTTTTCATCCACCATTTGTGTTTTTGCACAATGGCAGATGGAAATCATCCATAAAAACACTCCATAAATGAATTGTGCTTCTGTAGAAGCTTCCTATTTCTAGTTCAGCAGGTTTATCAGCTTCAGAACAGTTTATCCATGAATGAGAACATCAGCAATCTTACTCATGTAATATTGCTTATATATAGGCTTCATAAACAGTATTACCTTATTGTCTTTTTCTGATTCAGAGCCTTGCAAAACATCTGGCTCACTCCCCAAAGAAGAAGATTCTCTCATCCAAAACTGTTAGTTCATATATTATGTATCAGTGGCCTCATGCAACACGATCTATCGACACAAATCAAACAGACCTTTCATTGGTATCATCTTTCAGTCTTGCCTGTGAATATTGTCAAGTGTTTGGATGCGTTTCTAAAAGGTTGAGAGCCAGCATGTGTGATTTTCTATCGACGTGTTCAGTCGTCTGCTAATCTGTGCTCAATAACAGCCACGTATTCTTTCAGGGCCACTAAGCAAAAACATAAAGGAAAGACAATTTGATGAAAGCATGAATCCGTGCCTCTACACCGATGGTTACTGTTTTGCAAACGTCTGGTGTTTTGGAGATGGAGGTTTCTTTATTGATTCGTCTAGAGGGACAGTAATGGCTGTGGTATGTTGTATGTCACAGATGGAGGGGGGAAGGGCTTTGTTATGGACGCAAGTTTTAGCTGCAGATGATTACAGAGCATAAACACTGTGATTATATGAAGAGTATATTGGTTTTTCCAAGGAATAGTTCATCCAAAAATTTATTTCTGTCGTTATTAACTTTCCACTGTTTTTCCTCCTTAAAATCTACATTTTTACAGATTGTCTTGATTGCACGTTTGAATACTATTTGGGCTGTCAAGTTCCAAAAAGTTATCATAAAATTGGTCCATAATACTCGTGCGCTGTATTCCAATGTTTTTAGCATTATTTACAGTATATACTATTATAGTGTGTATAGTAATATTTAAAATGTCTCTTATATTTTCAATTGTAATTTTAATTTTAATTGAAGTTTCAATAATTTAGTTATGTGCGGTTTGTCATTTTTAAAAGTTTTTTTTCAATATTTCTATTAATTTTTATTTCCGTTTTAGTTATTGTACTTCAGCTTAAACGTAATTTTTCAGTTAGTTGCCTGTGCAACCTTTCAAATTTTTATTTTATTTTATTATTATTTTTTTAAGTAGTTTTGGTAACACTTTACAATAAGTTTAATTAGTTAACTATTTTAGTTCACACGAACTAAGCATGAACAATATTTCTACAGCATTTATTAATCTTAGTTAATGTTAATTTCGACATTTACTAATGCATTATTCAAATTTAAAGTTGTGCTTGTTAACATTAGTTAATGCACTGTGAATTAACATGAACAATGATTGAACAACTGTATTTTCATTAACTAACATTAACAAAGATGAATAAATACTGTAATAAATGTATTGTTCATTGTTAGTTGTTCATGTTAGTTAAGACATTAACTAACATTGTAAAGTGTTACCGTAGTTTTAATAGTTTTAGTTAACAACAATAACTGTATTCCAGGTCACTGGAAACTGTACATTGAAATTATGTGAGAAAAAGATTTAAATTTAAGTCATTTGAAGTGACATGATGATAAGTAAATAATGGCAGAATTTACATTTTTCGGTGAACTTTCCCTTTACGTGTGAAATTCACTGCTTCACAGAGAACCGTTCATTTAAATGCAGTTGTTTGGATTTATTTTACAGTCGAATGCAAGAAATATCTGATCTTTTGGTCTTTTAGAACCCATCAGCATGCATCCCTTCATACATATGCTCTTATTTATGATGAGACGGGCTCCAGTGACTCTGTGACTAGTGTTGTTACTTTTTGAATTCTTGTAATGTGTGAAATCTTATACTGCTTGTGTGTTATTTCTCTACATAACAGAAACAGCGATAAGATTTTAATAGTCAGTCTCTTGCCCACCTGCATAATGGGGTCATGCGTTTTGACCCGAAACAGCTGAACTGTAACTGTTGAGCGGAGGGTTTTCTAATCGAGTGTGTCTTCTGCCATATTTATCTTTCCTTCTCTTTCTCTGATTACAGTTTTTGGGCATAATGGATTTTACCTCTTTCTGAAGGGCTCAGTGAAACCGTTCAACCATGAAACCCTTAAAGAGGATCAGACAATCTCTACGGTATAAATTACGCTACTTGTTAATCAGTTATTGAGTTTAAATTGACCCTTTGCTTTGCCTAACATTAAAAACATTACCATTCATACCTTGGCAATTGTTGCTGACTAGCATATTCTCTGACAAGCTTTTGCTCTTTTCTAATCTACAGTTAAGACCCGTTCATGATAACTATATTAGCATCCACACCAATGGATGGTAACTTTGTTTATTCTAAGTGCACTGCTGCAGTTCAGATTTTGCATTGCACGCTTTAAAGTTGGATGCATGTTGGTTGGCTATCAATGTTTTTATCGTTTATCAGAGTGAATCCTTTGGATTGATTTGGTAAAATAATGTAATTTCACTTAACATTAATACAGTGGTAACCGTTGTTCACAATAGGCCTACCTTATTTAAGAATGTTGTAGAATATTTAAGTGTGCAATTCAACAATTTCTTTAAAGAAAGTCAGCAGATAACATTCATTGTAATGTGGCAGTTTGTTCCATCCCACAGAAGAATATACATACTGTATCTATTTAAGTGTTGCATCCAATAGTAAAGCTTGTCAAAACTAGAAATAGTAACCAATCCAGTGCAGCAATTTAAAGATGTCTTTGAATTCTGGCCTCTTGAACACAACATTTGAAAAGCTTTGCATACAGTGTACTGGATTTGGTGTCTTTGTTGATCTAGATTGCTGCTGGAGGTTCATTTGGATCCTGTGAATCTGTAAATGCTGTAGATGGAGGTGCCATCATCCAGGGTGTCGTGACGCTCGAGACCTGCGAGATTCTCAAAATATCTCGCTCTGGCTACAAGAAGCTAAAAAAGGTGCAGCAACGTGATGCTTCATGTAACACAAAAGTGAAATGTACTTTGCAGACTAGAGACACACCAATATTTTATATTCTGGCATGTAATTGTTGTCATGATATAGCTGATAAATGGCCAGAATTAAAATTCTATAATATTTTGTCCAAATAAATGAAAAATAAAACACTAAAATCAGGCATCACAACATTATAATGTACCATATGAAAAATAAATACTCACTTTGAAATTTGCTAAAGATTATATTTTACAGTGTTATATCACATTACTGTAATAATTTAATCTTAATATTAATAATTTATTAATAAATTATTCATATTAAAATTAACTCAGCATTAGATGACAGTCTAAATTAATAATATTTAATATATTCATTAACAATATAATTTATTAAGATTTAATATTGTAATAATCTAATTGTAATATTTATCATTAATTTCAATATACTATTAGGATTACCTCTGAGCATTAGATGATGGCGAAGATAAGCTAAATGATTACAATTTAATATGTATATTTATTAATATTTTATTAACAACTTAATTATTTCATCATAATATTCATAAATTATTGTTATTATTAAAAATAAATTATTCATATTAGGATTAAGTCTGAGCGTTAGATGATGACAAAGGTCATCCAAATGTTAAAGTAGCAGAACCAAGTATGCACAATTAAATTCTGAATTACTGGTTATTATCCAAAACAAGTAAAAAAAAAAAAAAAAAGAAAAAAAACTTTGATACCGGCATACAGATATATTGTGCATCCTTTACTTGGTGTCCTAAAATTATTCCATCAATGAAACTGTGTCCTCTATTGTTATCTGTAGGACATCCTGGCAGAGGACCATGAAGTTAAAGTGTCTTTGATCCAGGGCTGCCAGCTGTACCGTCACTGGCCAAAGCTTTCCATCAACCACCTGGTCGACAGCATGCAGCTAAGAACATTCCCTGCTAATCAAGGTAAGTGGGTGTCTTGATTGAATATGTGTTGTCACAATGAATCACGGCGGCATCTCACGCACTTTAGTTTAGTTTTGTTCCATTGACTGATGCTTAGCACCTGGATGGCATAATGGTTTTCTTCACTTAGTGCAAAACTCAACACGTTTGCCCCTAAATAAATGGGTTATGGGTGGAGAGCACTTGAATATGATTAGAGAAAAATACAAGCTGCTCCATTACCCGCACAGCTGACTTTAATTACCAGGACGGCTGCTTTTACACCTCATTTGGGAGATATTGAAGCCTAGATATTCATTTAGGTGCATATGTTTATGTGTGTGTCATTGCAGGAGTGTCCAACGACTATTGCTCAAATTGGGTTTGCAGCTCTGATTTCACTAATGTTGAGCTTTTGTGAGCAGGAAAGGTCAGGTCTCTTTTTTCCTTTTTTTTTTTAATAATGGGCATGAAAGGAACTGCGTTGACCACAAAGTCTGGTGTGACTACCCTTTTAGCCTGTTCAATCTCACTTACTGTCCTGGAGCTGACAGGCGGGCATATGGTATGCTGTGGTTGTGCTGAGATATTGGGCAGAGATCAGCTATCATGGTTAAAATCTTTATTTAGATGCCGGAATCTCTCCTCTTCCGTGGCTGCATCCCATTCTCTCCATCCTCCCTCCAATTATACGTCTTCATTTGTATCTTCCTCTTTAATGAAAGGCTTCAGCTTTTAAGTATAAAGTAAATCTGTTTTCTTTAAAGACACTTTTAAGTGAGATCATTCCATGCTGGACCAGATCTTTGAACATGGGCAAACAATTAAACACAAAAAAGGTTCATAGATGAGTTCACAGAAGTGTATAAAAATTTTTGAAAATGTCAATCTAAAAACACACATTTGAAAATGTTCTTATATGATCTTTTATATCTCATATATTTTTTATGTGGGAAGATTTGCATAACGCCGCCCAAATGTTCACGGAAAGAAAGAAGGCGTAACTTTTATTCTTGCTGTAGTATTGTTGCCGCTGCCGCCATTTCGTGAAGACGCTGTGTGCTTAGTTGTGAAAGCGAAACTACTTTGTTTGGTCTTCCAAAAGAGGACGATATCCGCTTCGTCATGCCTGGAGCTGATCTGTGCTGGTCGCTGAGGGAATACATCAACTTTGCGCTGTGGATCGCCGGATCGGCTTTCACTGTGGACAAAGCCCATAGAGGAGCCCGGGGTCGTCACATGTGGTTGCCGCTCCTTCGTCGGATCCGCCGGCCACGCCGTTCTCGACCCCGCCGCCTCTGCTCACTCTAGCCCGGCCTCAGCTCACGCTAAGCCGGGGCTTCCGCTCATGCTAGGCCGCTGTGTTTTTCGTTGTGAAAGCGAAACTACTTTGTTTGGTCTTCCAAAAGAGGACACGACTACAAATCAGTGGTTAAGTTGTATTTACAACACTGTTCCAGAACAGTTTAACCCAAATATTCAGATGTGTGCAGCACATTTTATGGAGGACTGTTTCCTGATCCTGGAAGAGTAGACTACAATGCCGGCTGTTCTGACTCAAAGACTGTAAGTACGTTTTTTATAT
>NW_015557091.1:3347713-3357213 GCF_001515605.1 Sinocyclocheilus anshuiensis | reverse complement strand
GTGTGTGTGCGAGTGTGTGTGTGTGTGTGTGTGCGTGCGTGTGTGTGTGTTTCATCTGTTTCATCTGGTCTTGTTGAGATATATAGTTGAGTATCATCGGCATAACAGTGGAAACTAATCCCGTATTTTTTAAT
This sequence comes from Sinocyclocheilus anshuiensis, assembly GCF_001515605.1. Taxonomy (NCBI): domain Eukaryota; kingdom Metazoa; phylum Chordata; class Actinopteri; order Cypriniformes; family Cyprinidae; genus Sinocyclocheilus; species Sinocyclocheilus anshuiensis. The sequence continues at coordinate 3,357,079 of NW_015557091.1, read as the reverse complement.
AATATTACCAAGGGGCAACATGTATATCGAAAATAGCAGAGGACCTAGGACAGATCCTTGTGGCACTCCATATTTTACTGGTGATAATTGAGATGACTCCCCATTTAAATGAACAAGGTGGTAGCGATCGGACAGGTAGGATCTAAACCATCTTAAAGCCTGCCCTTGAATACCTGTATAGTTTTGTAATCGATCTATGAGTATGTCATGATCTATAGTATCAAACGCAGCACTAAGATCAAGTAAAACTAGCAATGAGATACAGCCTTGGTCTGACGCAAGAAGCAAGTCATTTGTAATTTTAACAAGTGCAGTTTCTGTGCTATGGTGGGGCCTTCATAGAGATCATTTTTTTGCAGGAAGGAGCGCAATTGAGAAGACACAAGTTTTTCTAAAATTTTAGACATAAAAGGAAGATTTGAGAATGGGTCTGTAATTAGTATGTATCAGCGCTGACAGTTTATCCGGCTCGGCTGAGGGTTGGGCTGAGGGAATCATATCATAGCTGTTCTTTATCAGAGAGACGGAGAGAGTGTCATCAACATGGTCAGTTGGCATAAAACAAGTCTTTTGGGAATAAATACACAATAGGGCTGTCAATTGTTTACAGATTAATTTTAGTTAATTACATGCTGATTCATTAAATAAAATAACTGTAAATGATGGCATGTCAGTATTCACTGAGAAATGCCTGAAATGAAGATCATTCAAAGACATTGTTGTGGCAGATGAGTAATTAATTGACAGACTTTAAAAAGTGGCTCTAGAAGTCAATAAATTTAAATTTTTGGCTGTTGCTTTATGCCTCTTTCTTTTTCATTGTGTCACGCAAAGTTTTAAAACATTGTTTAAAGTAAAAAAAATAAAAACAAAATTTGAATTTTGTTGTAATCTGTTATGTGTTAATATTAATAATATAATTTTGTATTAGTTTTATATTTTGTATATTATTATTAATATCACTTTTATATTTAACACATTATTTTTCTATATTTATTTGTAATTAACCATACTAAATTCTATTAAATTGACAACCCTAAAATAAACATATTTGTCATCATACTATAATGCACTTGTGTGGTGTGAGCGATTCTTTAGTAATATTTTAATCTCTTGTTTAGTTTATTTTACAGATCAGGGTATGTTTAAACAGGCTCTGTTTGTAGAGTATTGTGTGATTGTCTGTGTGTGTGTGTTTATGTGTGTGTGTGTGTGTGTGTGTGGTCCTGGTATTCCCTACATTATGGGGACCAAATGTCCCCACAAGTATAGTAATACTAGTAAATTTACACAGAATGATCTTTTTTGAAAATCTAAAATAGCATAAAGTTTTGGTTGAGGGGTAGATTAAGGAGTAGAGTTTGTGTGCTTGTGTGCATGAGTGCGTGTGTGTGTGTGTGTGTGTGTGTGCGCGTGTGCGTGTGTGTATGTGTGTGTTTGGAGGCGATGGCGTGGTGTGAAGTCATGCCTTCTATACTTACAATGCACACTGTTCAGCACCTTGGATAGCAGCACAACATGTGAACACGACTAACAGGTGTGAGAATGACGATAACTCACACGTGAGCACGATGGACTCATTGAGTGCTGGTCCCAATCCCAGTTCGGGGATTAGGCAGAAGAGGAAAACCCTAATGGCTTTTCCCTTTGTATGACTCCTTACGGACCAAACTTGACCGCCTAACAACCCGTGACCGCCCTGCCTCACCAAAGCCACTGTCCTCATTTGAACTTCCTCCTGACCGTGATGCATAACCCAAAAGCCTTGATCCAGAGACCACTGCACTTCCCTTTGGCTGTCCTTAGCTGTAAACTTCAAACCATTAACACTCTCGTTTCCATTACTCACAAAGGCATTTTTTATTAATAAAAAGTACAGTAAAAACTGTAATTTTATAAAATATTATTACAACTTTAAATAACTTAAAATGGAAGTTATTCCTGTGATGCAAAGCTGAATTTTCAACAGCCATTACTCAAATCTTCAGTGTCACATGATCCTTGTACTGCTTAATCATTTTCTGAAAACCACAATACATTTTTTAATGTTTCTTTGACTAGAATGTTCAAAAGAAAAACATTTATTTGAAATAGAAATAATTTGTAACATTATAAATGTCTTGACTGTCACTTTTGATCAGTTAAATGCATCTTTGCTGAATACAAATATTATTTCCTTTTTTAAAACAATGAAATAAATGCTTATTTTCATTTTTTAAATCTACCATGCATTGCTACATTATCAATTAATAAAAAATAAATGTATGTAAAAATGTATAGTAAAATTATTATATAATGTTCAGAATTATTTTGTCATCTTGTACAATATTGTTTCTGTAGGAAAAATATTTTATTTAAATTTTATCTGGAAACGAGAATAAAAACTAAGAAAATGGCTTGAACCAGTTGTAGTGATATTAGGGCCACTATATACAGTATGTATTTTTTTTTTCTTGTAGAGAGGTCATTAAACATGATTCAGAGAGAAGAACATTTACTGGGCATGATGGGTACAGTGTGAACAGATGTTTATTGATGCATCTCCACACTAACTATAGTTCTGTAAGGACCACTATCGTCAAAATGATTGACACTTTGCATACAGGTTGGATTGGTGATTCTGTTCTGGGTAAAAATTGCCCGCTCATCCATGCAGCCTGTCATGAATGAGCAGGGAGAGCAGTAATAACCACCAAACATAGGCTGACACTCCCCAACCACAAACTGATGGCAAACTTGAAAGGAGAAGCATGTCCTTCAGAAATAGCAGAGGCTGGGGCAGCATGGCCCTTACAGGAGGAGAGTAGCAGCAAAGGGGTGCTCTTCTTTAACAAGCAGCTGAGAAGAGTAGCGTGCCCCTTTAATGCAGTACCTGAAAAGATTAAGCAACAAGAATATGGTCAATACCCAAAAATTAAGCAACAAGCATGTTGCCCTTACCCAGATGACGTTGTTAGCATTTGAATAACAACCTTTAGTAGCAAAATTTACATACTGTGCACTAGATAGCTTTAAGAAACAAGCATGTTGCTGATATAATAGTTTAATAAGCTTAAAGAAACAACATTTCCAATACTAGATGTGTCTTAAGCAGCAAGCATGTTTCAAAAATCAGAGAGCCTTAAACAACAGCTTTAAAAACAAACCTCTGCTGTGGCAAGTTTAACTGGGTACCAGCATGTCGAAATAAAACCAATAAGCCTAAAGCATCAAGCATGTTACTGAACAACTAGCCTTAAACAACGAGCAATATTTGCCAATAACCTGATAGCATTAAGCAATGAGAATAAAAAGAAACTTAGCTTAGCTTCGTGAAGACATTCAGAGATGAATAAAGGGTGAAATATAGCCAGCTGTGACGTGGATGCTTGATCCCCTTCTTGATATCTTACTCCTTCCAGCGAGGAAGGCAGATCTTGTGTAAACTCTTGTTGATTCAGACACATTAGCACAACTTCAGTGATGATTTGTGGGCAAAGAGTCCATGTCAATTATAAATCGCTGCGAGAAGCAGTGCTCGCTCAGGTCACTTCCAATCTTGCAGCTCATATCAATCAATGCAGCGAATTCGTGTTCAAGTTCACGAACTTGAATCTGGTGGGGAACGAACCCCTCTTGCAATATTCCTGATTGTACGCTTCCTATAGAGACGGAATTCGCCATCTAATTTCCTCCTGAGCAAGCTATAAAGCTGCTGAATATTACTGAATAGACCTTATATAGGAATGCCGTGATAGCCGTCGTATTCCTATAGGTAGACGTGGATCAGCTGAGAGTCAGCTGATGCAAGCTTGACTCACGTGACCTGCCAGAACTAACGCTACGCTTGACCCACTGTAAGAAAGGTCTCAGGTGTCTTTCTCCCTCCTTCTGCAGTCTTTTTCTATTTCTCCTCTTAAACAAACATGTCATTGAAGATCAGAAGTGAAATCGCTGCTCTATTAGTTCCCCAGTCTGTGGGCTACTCCGAATGTCTCACTTTGCCCCTCCAGAGACATGAGCTGTAAACTCGAATATCTTCTGTTCTACAGCAGGATTATGCCAAACAAAAGCCTATTGTCTCCAGCGCTGGACTGCGTCACCCTGTGTCCACAGCTGGCCTGTTCCTATTCTGGCCTGGACTGCCACCCCTGGGCTATGAATCCAGTCTGGTCCAGGTTTTTCTAGCCATCTTACTTTCTATCATGTTCCATGGCTGGACTTGCAGTCCAAATATCCAGTCCAGCATGACTGGATGACATGATGTTTTTGATTATCTGAGCAGAAGTTTACTGATCTGTTACTGTTTGGCCCACCCAGTCAGACAGAATATGGTGTCCATGTTTATGGTAACATTTAACCACCCAGAACACAAATTCATTTCTTTCTTTAATAGAGATCTTCTGCCCTTGGCGTCTGCTTTAATCATAGGATGTAAAAATTACAACAAAACAGTAATATTATGAAATATTATTACAATTAAAATAAATATATTTTCATTATAATACATTTTAAAATGTGATGTATTTGCACGATGCAAAACTGAAAAACTTTTCAGCAGCCATTACTTCAGTCATCAATATCTTAATGACTTTATGGCTTTTTTAATGGTAGTTTTTATAATATATAAATTTGGAATGGTACTGTGTATGTGTATATATATTTATATATATATATATATACAGTATATATATATATATATTAAATAAATAAATATTTACTATTTACTAATATTAAATATTTATTTACTCTTATGACACTGGGCTTTTTTGTGCAACTGACACTGTGTACACTGATTCCAAGTACTGTTAGGGCTGGTTCACACACAATTAAATTTTTCATTGCACTACTTTTCCATTGTTTTTCTATATAAACGTGCTAGGTGGACAACTTTGACTGTTGCACTCGCTTCTCTGTCTTTTGCAGTGTCTCACACATGACTCTCAAGTTAAAAGTCCTAAAAAACATGTCTTGAGACCATTTTTCCCAATTCCACTTCACACGTCTTGTGTTCTTGTGCATCATCTGATACATGGACTTGTGGACGACCCTGTATTATTTGTTCTTCCCCCTCTTCAGATTCAGTTTCTGGCTCTAACTTATATGGCTGAATTAATCCAGCATTACCACTTTCCATTGTGTAGTGTTTACTACTTCAGTTAAGCGTGTGAAAGTGGAGCAGGTCCAAGCTGGTGTGATTGATGGTAGGTGGGACTAATTTGCATATTCATAGATCCGCATATACTAAATGAGATAAGAGTGTAGAGTTATATTCAAGCCATTATAAGGCAAGAAAAAAGAAGAAGAAAAAAAACATTTAAATACATAATTTTGATTATCCAAGTGTTCTGCAGGTCAAGTGTAATTTCCCCTTCCACATACTAAGGCAGGAAAAAGTTTTATCAGAGCAGAAAGTCCTAAAGCCATGGCATTAAATGATGCCTGAACTGCAAAAATTGATATCTTCCTCAGTATTTTTGTTTTGTTCTCCAATACAAACATATAAATATCCTTAAATCAAGGTACATTTACTTGAGATGCAATATGAAGTCTTGTTTTCTGAGAAATTTAACAAAATTAAGTGAGTTTGTTTAAAACAAGAACAAATATCTGTCAATAGGGAACGAAAACTTGTTTTCCCTTTGAATTAAGTTGATTTTTTTGAGCTCACTGGTAGATATATTTTTGTTTTAACCATAAACACTTGCTATTTCAATATTAGTGTTTGGGAACAGAGCATAATTATTAGCCATAATTATTTTGTATTTATTATTATTATTATTTAATTAAAAATTAATGGAGATCTTTTAGAAGTTGTATTTTCAAACTTTGAAGCTTTTGTTTATACAAGACATTTAGAGAACATCTTGACATATCGTGTTTCATTCTATTTATTCCTTCAAGTTTCTTTACTTAGTCTTAAAAAGTCTTGAAAAGTATTACATTTACCTTCATAAAACCTGCAGTAACCCTGTCAGAGATAAGTTTAATGGGATAAAATTAGTGACTGAAGGGGGACTTGCATAGAAAATGCATAGAACTCAATGTCTTTAAAGGGTATATGCGCCATTGATAGTGAGCAAAGAAAATATACCACTGTTAATATTACTCACAGGCCATTAAACTGTACTTTGCATTATTTTTATTAATTCTATATTTTAATCACTATTTGATTTTTAAAGTAATATTGCTAAAGCTGATTGAAAAGCTACTGTTGGAAGAGTATCGTTGCGGAACAGTTTTATGCTGTTCCACTGCGCTAATTGTGTTGTGCAGTACAGAAATGCAGAACTCTGGATGTTAATGCCCTGCGGGAGGAGGCGTGACTGCGGCGTGTTCATCTAAGAAGACAAACGGCGTCTACCAGAGCCTGCTGTGATTTCCCAAGTGATCTAGACATTTGCTTTTTAATGGCTTTGCGAAGACATGCAGAGCGGGCGAATAACATAGTAACGACAGTTTTGCTCTGAAAAGAGGGAGAGTGTGAGAGATGAGATTAAAACTCGCTTTTGAAACACAACTTCCTCCTGCCTCTAACGCTTCTGAAGCGGAGGCCTGGGTTCTGTCACCGGCCAGACAAATGGACTCTGCTTGTCCCGCTTGCTGCTTCACAGTGATGGGATTTACCTGTCAAGGCTGATATAGTGTTTCCCCCTGATGTTAAAGGCTCACTGTAAATCAATTTAATCCTCACCTCCACAAACCAACCCCAGGTTTGTCACAATAAGAAATAATCCACTGCTTTTGGGGCTGCTGCCAAAACATAGACTACTTTTGTCGTAACCAGTCTGCATCTTTTTTTCTCATTCTCTCCTGCCTGGGTCACTTCTGGTCTACATTGAGATGCATTTATTATGGTGGGGAATGCCTTGCTTTTGCATAGCACCTGATGCAATGAGTGACAAGCAAATGGCTGGCCACTGCTCCGTGTGTGTGTTCACGGTGTGTGTGTGCTCACTACTCACTGCTGTGTGTGTGCACTTGGATGGGTGAAATGCAGAGCACAAATCACCATAGTCGGCCATGCATGTAACGTCACATCACTTACTCAAAAAACATTTAAAAAATCTTAACGACCCCCCCCAAACTTTTGAACTGCAGTGTACTATACATATGTAGCATATTCAAGTGTTTGGTTACAGTTTTAATGGGAATTTAAGTTGTTTCCTGACTAAACCAGTTTTTAAATCTGTATTTGTAGTGCTGGTGAAGGAGGGAAAGATCTGTCCGTTTGTGGCCTTCATTGGACGTGGAGAATGTAACATCCTTCAGGACGTGGGATCGTTGACAAAACCCGTTGACAAAAAGGTATCAGGACAAGCAGTCATACCTTGAAAAGAAATGTCAGAGCATGCATATTCTTATTTTATTGCTTTTTTTTTGTCAGAAATGGTAGTGTAGATACTGTTTAGTGTTTGTGAATTGCAGGGCTGCAGGATCAGATTTGTGATGGTTGGTAAGCTGGGTCCAAACAAAGCAGTCGTTTGGTGAGGTCAGCATCCTATTGAACCAGCCGTCCCCTTGTACTGTTATCACTGCCACTGAAGTTCATGGTGGAATCATTCAACCAGAATGTCTTAAAGGTCAGTTGCTACACTACTGCTTACTACCTTCACAGAGCAGGATCACCATGACATTACACCTCAAGAGGTAATAGCTTTAAACTGACCTTACATTAACTCGCATACTCGAACAGTAACACCCACGGAGTGTCCAGCTCATTTAAAGCATGTGTTTTGTATTCTGCTGTGAATCTGAATGAGGTTTGTTTTTTTAACCCGTGCACAGGACTGGACTCAGTGACCACTTCTCTTATACTGAAGACTGCACAACCAATGTGTGGAAAACTCAGTAAGGTAAGAAAAAAGGAAAACTTCAGTTTTATGTGCAGTGATAGGGAAATTATTATTATTATTGTCAATATTGGAAACAACAATTATAAAATATAATTAATAATAATTGTATTAATTTTATTATTAATAATTGTAATAAATAATAATTTTATTGTCACTTTATTATTTTTTTGTAATTTATAATATTTATTATATATATATGTATGTTTTTTTATTACATTTTTAGTAAAAAATAACTTTATTAAGATATACTGTTCTCTGGCTAATCAGAATTTTCATTTTGGTTATTGTTTTCACACAGCAGTGTAATTTCGTTAGTCCAACACAACAACACAATGGGCTCATTAAAAATGAACTGCAGAGTTAGAGCATTGTGGGAAATAAAATGTTCTTCCAGTATGGTCCATAAAATGCAAGTTGCAGACATAAGGTTGTTTCACCTTGAGGGTTGTTTGCTGCGTTTGTTTCACATGTCTGTTCTTCTTTGTGCAGGAGGAAGTCATGAAGGAGTTCCTGACACAGGAGAGGATGAAGAAATGGGAACATGAGAAGCTTGTTCTCTTATTCTTCTTTCTTTCTGACCCTTTAACCCACAATACGATGTGTGTCCTCCTTCAGGGTGTGTGGTGTCCGTGGAGAATGACCAGCAGAGTGAATTATAGTGCCAAACCCTTCTGGAACACTCTTCAAAAAAAAATAAACAAGCAGTGAGTTCATGAGATGTATAAGCTGTTCTAACTCCCAGACACCCGTTCAACTTTGACTTTGTTCTCAGAAACTCCAGACTCTGCCGTCTCTGTGTTCACATGCCACTTCACCAAGCATGATAGCACCCACATGCTCAGATATGTTACAGAATGGTCCAGTTCTCTTTGGTAAAGGCAAAATGCATTTGAAATGCTTTCCAGACTGGCTCTATCCTCTCGTATAGGACTGGACATTTCGACGTATATACGGTAGAGATTTTGCTTTATCTTTGAACCTTGGTAGGAATTTTCAAACAGCAAAAATGAGCAGGACTTCTGTATTTACACATGACAGCATCAAAAAAACATGGACGAGAACCAAAAACTCAGTAAGACTCAAGTCAAGAGAAGAAAAACTTAAGGTGTATAACATGATGCTGAGATGTCGCATTAATACATTTAGAGTCAGGTCTATCCATTTCATATGGTAGTTTGCATAGTAGTTGCAAGTATTACATAATTTGAAGCTGTTTTTGCACTAATGCCAGACCTATCACTCATTTGTTATTAATAATTGTATTTTTTGGTTTGCATCCATCCAGTTACAATTCAAAAATAGAAAGTAATTAAATTAGATGAAGTACCTGTCAGCTGTAAAGTATTTAATAGGGCTGGGAAAATAAATCGATGCATCGAGAATCGAGAAACGATTCTGAGATTTTCCGAATGCATCGCGATTCTTTCGCGATTCGATTCTGAGCTTAGTTTTGAACAGCAGATGCTTTAGAAACGGTCGTACTCTGCTCGTTTCCAAATCCTTCCACACACTTGAACCTAAAATAATCATT
>NW_015557091.1:3340350-3347598 GCF_001515605.1 Sinocyclocheilus anshuiensis | reverse complement strand
GCAATCTTCTTCATGAGCATTTGAGTGTGTGGATAAAAACTAGATTAGAGCGCCATCTGCTGTTAAAATCTAAGTTCAGAATTGATTCCAGAGGAATCGCGATGCATTCTGAAAATCTAAGAATCGATTCTGCATCGATTTATTGTCCCAGCCCTAGTATTTAATTCACCAGATTATCCCAAAATAGGCCTTACAAAGTGGTTATTTATTATATAAACAGTAATTTCCGCTGCAAATAAATGAAAAACTGTTCTATATCGTTAAAGGCACAATATGTAATTTTTGCCGCTCGAGGGCGCGTATTCAAAATAAACAAATAGACAAAGGCGTAGCTTGATGATGCCATGACTGAGTGTGGAATCATGGGAGTTGTCGTCTTCATCCCCACAGCCGAAGCAATCCGATGGGACTCGACCAGAAATCAGGTTCATGGATGAGCTAATGTATTAAAGATTTATTAACATCGTAGTATGAAGCAGAGTTTGTAGAAAACGAAGCGTTTGAGAGAGGCGGGGCATAGAGGACCTACAATAATGTACAGTATTTGAAAAATAATGTGTTTTTTTAACATTAAAGCATGTCAACATATTCTGTTACACCAAATACACAAAATAATGATCTTTAAAAAAGCATCATATGACCCCTTTAATCAAAAAATCTTACATATTGTGCCTTTAATCGTGACACTCAAATATTCCTCTCTGGCAAGCAGGTTTTCTAGCCATCAAGTGCAGATCTTAAGTGTGTGTGGTCTGTTGAGCTGTATGGAGCTCCCAGCGCTTATAAAAAGAAGAGACTGGTGCTTTGTGCATGTGTAAACATTTCCTTGTGATCCTCAGAAGCACTCGATATAAATGTTTTTCAGATGTGCCTGTATCACTCACAGTACGTAACTGTGCCATCGGGAGCTCTCGTTCAGGTGTAGCTTTATAGTTATGGTTACATGTGCTTGACAGGCTGCAGTGTTGCATAATAATGTGTCTCTTTTCTACTTCTGTAATTCACATGCTACTTCTGTGTACCTGAAGTATCAGTAGAGTTTAGATGGTTGGCATAGGCCAGTTAGTCTCTGCTGGTTAGTAACTACATCATTCTGTGATTTAAAAAGTTTGCATTATATTACATGACATTACTTATATTATATTATATTATTATTTTTCAGTTGGCCAAAGTTTTTTATTATTATAATAATTATTATTATTATATACATGTAAATATAATATAAAATGTAAAAATAAAATTTTATTTGGCACACAATTTTCATATTTCTCTCTGAATTTGGCACACACTAATCCTAATCTCATGCTTTTGGACAGATGGGATGAGATTTAGGATGCAGCTGTTCTTTGTATCTTCCATATGGTACTATACATACTCCTTGACTGACTTTGTATGAGATCCAGCCTTTCTAAACTCTCTGGAGTCATGTGACCTCCCCCACTCTTCGGCTCATGTGCATTCACACCTGTTTCTCATTCTCTCATTATTACACACAACGAACAGCATATACTAGGCCAACAGAAACACACCCTTTAAAAACCAAACTGTTTTTGTGATGTGATTTGGAGCTTTTATCATCTGTTCCCAGTGTAGTTTGCTTCCATCAAGGGTACCAGGCTGGAAAAATAGGTTAATGTAAATAGTGGCTGGTCTTCGGCAGCCCAGTGATTATTCAGTTTAATGGTTAATCTGACACATAAGCTATTAAGAGTGAGGCTTCACATTAATTTTCTTGATTTTTATATATATATATATATATATATATTTAAATACAGAACTATTATCTAAATATAGAACTATTTAGATAATATTTGAAATAATTAGTGTGTATGTGGCACAAAAGCGGCCAAAATAATCTGATTACAATGTTATTAAGGGTGGTACATGTCTTCAGTAATGTAAATAAATTAGGAATGTCCTCTATGCATTAATTTGATTACACTTATTCCAGATATTACTAAACTGATAACTGAAGAGTTACGTTGAATGTTCATACAAAAATGGAAAATTCTGTAATTATTTACTGTTTTTGTTATTCTAAAACTATCAAGCTCCAAACCTGACGAAAAAGCACCATAAAATTAGTTTTTATTGCTCTTTGTGTGAGGAAAAATTTGTCATTTCTATTATCTTACAGCCTTTTGACATAGCACTCAAATCTCATTCTCACTCAAGTATAAAAAAGTATATACAATACTGCTAAAAAGTTTTGAGGTCTGTAAGATTTTTTTTTCCAATGATTTTGAAAGAAGTGTCTTATGCTCACTATGGCTGCTTTTATTTGAACAAAAATGCTGCTTAATATTTTTCTGGAATTTTTATTTTTTTTAGAATTCTTCTTTTGTAAACATTTTAAATGTCTCTTGATACATTTAATGCATCCTTGCAATGTATATGAAACCTCATTTCATATATTGTATATGAATAAATATAATGCTGATGCATTGCATTTGGTTCTATGAGAAGCAGTGGTGTTTGGCATCAATGGAATCAAACCTACACTAACACAGCATGTTTAGCAGCAATTTTAAATATGCACAAGCAACATGAGGGTGAGTAAACAACAGAATTTACATTTTAGATGAACTATTGCTTAAGCAATACTTCGGTTTACTCTAGGTGGACTTTCACTGCAAAAAGTATACTATTACTGTAGTCACTTTAAAGTTTTCTCATTTTCTCCTTTATTGGATTATGCTTAGAAAGTACCTCTAGAGTCTATGAATGAGTGTTCTGAATGAACTCAAACATGAGGTGTAGGAAAACAAAAGACATAAATTAATGAATAGAGAACATAAATCATGCAGACTCCTTAGGGCGAGTTGAGTGTGTGTTTACCATCTGTGTAATATGTGCATGTTTTTGTTTAACCTTTTTTGGCCATGTAGCATAAGGCAAACAATACTATTATAGTCAGATAATGTAAACAAATATGTATAAACACTGGCGGCTTGTAAACAGTCTCTCTCTGGACGGACTCATTTATCTTCAAGCAGACACAGTAAATCTCTGCAATCTGTGTCATATATTTAGGGGTGTCAGACGAGAGGTTTTTAAAATGACTTATGGGCTTGATACTAAACACATGGCACTGAGCAAATTATACTGATGGAAAATAGAAACACTCCTGTCGTTGGACTTCATTCAGATTTTCTTGCTGAAATAACAATAAGGAAAAGAGAATAATGGGGGGAAAATAGTACTATTAAACAATCAGAAAAGCAATAACGGCCTAAAACACACTTCAGCGTCAGTGTGACCTTAGCTTACTGACCGTCTGCTGCATATTGGACACAAAAGATTGTGAGGGCTCGTTGAAATCAGTTTCATTCTGATTGACTGGCTTTATGTAACTTCCAGTGTTAAGAGAACATTTGTTTTTCCAGAAACAAAGTTGTGACATTCACTGTGTGCCGGTTTGATATTATGAGTGCGTTTGAGGACGGAATAGTCACTTGATTATGAATATGAAATGATTTCACATGATTGTGAAATAATCGTGGCATCAAATCTTTAAAAGATGCTAGAGTTTTGTTTGTGCAGTTAGTAGTACATCAACTTGATATCCATGAGTAGAAATGTGGATTTGACATATTTATCAATTGGGCTCTGAAAAAAAAATCCACTTTTATTATTTTTGTATGGACAGAAATTTTACAAACACGTTGTTTGCGTGTTGTCTGTACTGTAACTGTTCATGTCATTTGCTATTATGCCAGTCTTCCAAATCTAAGCGCTAGACCAGCACCAAGCCAGGATAAACCAGTTCTGACCAGCAAAGAAATTCAGTTGGAAGTTGATCCTTCATGATTTTTGATTATGCTTCTGGTTACATTGGAGGCATTCTCAATAAAATAAAAAAAAACAAAAAACATTGGATTAAGTGTGGTCTTTTTCTAACAGTGACCAAATTGATTTAATTAAAGCCCTTTTTTAAGATGATTAGACATTGTTACATTCATTTAAAGTGCTTCTAAAGTGACAAGCCTCGTTGCACAAACTGTACTGTATGTCTTATCAAAGGTTTAAAATGGATAGCCTTTTGTGAAAGTAAAACACGTAAGATATAGTATCATGATGCCATTAAAAAATGTTATCTGAGTAAATATTCTCTCTCTTTTTCTCTCCCTCAGAGGAAGATACTTTCTGATGCTATGTTTTATAAGGGCGTTCACCCAGGAAGAGGAAAATTGACCTTTAACAGAGGACCAAGAGGAGTAACTGGGAAATCCAAGTCGTCCATATGAACTTTTGACAGATAAACATGCAAACAAATATAAACGCAGTCATATTAGGGGTTGCACAAACTACTCGACTAGTTCTGCCATGCACCTCATAAGACCAGGATGAGAATTTCTCTGTCCAGAAACTATATTTGTGAATACAAAACACTTTTATTGAATTTTCACTTCAGCAAAATTCCAAATATATTTGCAAATGTATTTGGAATAAATATCACATGAAATATGAAAAGAAAAATGTATTTGCAAATATATTTAAAATAAGCTTAGTGAGAAATTTCATATATTTTCAGATAAAATACATTTCTTAAGACATTTCAAACAAAGAAAAATATATTTGCAGATGCATTTAGAATATATTTCACAACACGATTTATAAGAAAAATATTTCTGGAAAAAATGTAAAAAGTAATTTCAAATCACAAATATATAACAGCAACTATATTTATATTTTTTTAAATATATATTTTACAAGACATTTCATAAAAACGAGTATTTGCAAATATAGTGAAAATTAACTTTAAAAATAACTGAAGTTCATGACAGTGAAAGCAGCATGCAAAATCTCATTTCTCTCCTGCTCTCCTTCATTGCAACTTATCAACTAGTAAACATGAGCAGTCATGCAAACCCTAAATGATGCATTTCTGAACATATCGGCTGCCTTCATGAAGAAAGCCAGGCTTCTGAATCCCAGGGAAGACATGCAGACCTGTCCAAACTGTTATCTTGTGTTTTTGCTGGAAGTGGTGTTCTGGATCCCACTGCTGACACCCTCTCCAGAGACACATACAGAGAAACGGTCCTCAAGGGGTTTATTTCTTTCACCACAGCATTGTAATCCTTCACCTTCTGCTTTTTGAAAAGCATTTCGATTTTGACAGTGTGCAGGGTTTTTCTGCGTACAGCTACCTCGAGGGATTGAAAATAGAGAATCAGAAGGATGCAATTAAACCCACTTGGATCGACAAAATGGCATGATCTCCAGGTGTGTGTGCTTAACCTAGCCAAGGGTGAATCAAACCTGTGGGTGGCCACCGATCCACAAAGATCCAGCCATCACTGACTTCTGCCGACATATCTGTAGCCTTTCATATGAAGCCTTGTGCTCTCCCTGTCACAGCTTCTCATGTCAGAGTCACAATAGTTACAAAGGTGCAAATAAGCCTGTCAGTTGCCATTCTCCAAGCATGTGAGTGTGTGAATGCGTTTCATATTGTGCTGTCAGGTCAGGCCTGGATGAGTATTTGCAGACGAGCTCTAAGAAAGGGAAACTGTATTTTTAACATCAACATATATAGTAAAGACAACAAAATGCTCTTAAATTATTGCCGTATCAACCAGACTGCCATGTCTTGCATGCATGCTATAAACTTTGGTGATTTAGCTCTTAAGCTAAATACTGTTGTAACTGCCTTGTGTCAACTCATATCTGACAGGCCTTAAATTAATAAAATATTCTAGGCTTGGAGTTTCCATACAGATTTAAGTCTGTTTAGGTCCGGGGAACTTTAACTGCCCCCAGTGGGGATGGCTAATCTCTGTTTCCTGAAGGAAAACAGCTCAAATTCTTTTTATAAATTTAAACTCTTATTTAGTCTACGTCTGTCCTTTGATGATTGTCTCTGACCTTAGATGACTGACCTTGCAGGGTTTCTGTGTTCTGGTGACTGAGTGTAGACTAATGTTTGTGGTTGATTTATTGGTTTTGATCATCCGTGTTTGAGTTTCTGACTGCTTAATTTTATTAAGTACCTCCAGACAAAACAAACACAAAAACTGGTTGTATTAGATGTCTTAGCGGGATGCTAGATTTTTAATTTATTTTTTTAAAGTTTAATTCAAAGTCTTTAGTCATGTTTTTTCCTTGCTAATGTAATAATAGTCTTGCAGGTGAATGTTCATGGCAATATTTTGGCAGGTGGAGCATGCATATTTTTCCATTTAGTGCATTTGTTTGGAAAAGGTCACGTGACTACCACAGAGAACAGATGTCGGAGATGGTGAGAGGAAGACAAGTTGTTGCAGGCACGCTTCAGATGACCTCATACCTGTCCTTTGGACCTGGAACTCATGGAACTCCAAGGTACTTTCAAGATTACTATGGTAGTACCATGGTAGTTTTTGTAAGTGCACTGTACAAATCCAAAGCAAAACCATGTTTTTGTGGAAATTTGCAATAACAGTACAATGGCAGTTTTGAATTTACCTTGGGATGTAAATACCATGGTACATGAGTTTCGGTATCATAGAATGATCATTATGGTATTACTATCACCATCTTTTGTAAGGGATGGTACTGCCATGGTAAATCTCTCTCTCTCTCTCTCTCTCTCTCTCTCTCTCTCTCTATATATATATATATTTTGCTGTGGGACATGTCCAAAAACCACAGCATTTCCCATAGTATCATGCCCAAAACTATGGTATGGTACATAGTACTTTATTTAAACCTGGAGTAAGGAATACCAGGGGTGTATTCCAGAAAGCAGGTTTTGTTGGAAACCCAGAGTCTGTTAACCCCAGAAAAGGGAAACTCAAAGTTTCCCATCTCAGGGTAAGTCAACTCAGAGTTCAAGTTTTAACTCAGAGTTTGAACCTCCTTTCTGGAATACACCCCAGATCTCCAAAACATGGTATTGTTATATATCCAAAAACCTTGGTACTACCATGGTAGAGCTGATAAAATATGGTATTGCCATATCACGTATTATATCCAAAAACATAGTAGTACAGTAATAAATCTATAGAACATGGTAATGCCATAGTATCTTTCTAAAACATTGTATTGTCATAATCCAGTATATATCCAAAAAGCATTGGTACTACCATGGTAAATCTCATAAAACACGGTACTGCCATAGTATACAGGTGCATCTCAATAAATTAGAATGTCATGGAAAAGTTAATTTATTTCAGTAATTCAACTGAAATTGTGAAACTTGTGTATTAAATAAATTCAATGCACACAGACTGAAGTAGTTTAAGTCTTTGGTTCTTTTAATTG
>NW_015557091.1:3320261-3340245 GCF_001515605.1 Sinocyclocheilus anshuiensis | reverse complement strand
TTTACATATGAATAAAAGCCTACATTAAAATCTGTCATATAAATTGGTCTCTTCATTAGAAATTACCCTACTGATTTGCCACCATTGGTAGACACATTTTTTTTGAATAATATTAAAAATATCTGTATGACATTATATTCCGCAGTTCACAATTTGAGTTGAATTACTGAAATTAACTTTTCCATGACATTCTAATTTATTGAGATGCACCTGTATATCCAGAAATCCATGGTACTACTATTGTAAATCTCCAAAAACATGGTGTTGCCATGTTATATATTTACAAAAAGCCATGGTAGTACCATTGTAAATCTCCAAAAACATGGTATTTCCATAGTACATATCCAGAAAGCCATGGCAATACCATTGTAGATCTCCAAACCACATGGTATTGCCATAGTAAATATTCAAAAAGCCATGGTAAAGCCCAAAAAATGGCATTTATCCAAAACACCATGGTACTATCATGGTAAATCTTCAGAAACATGGCATCGACATAGTATATATTTAAAAAGCTGTGATAGTACTGTAATCTCCATAGTGTTTCTAAAACGTGTTATTGCCATAGTCTATATCCAAAAAGGCATGGTACTACATTTTGAATCTCCAAAACATATATAGCTTACACAGTATAACCATAAACCAATGGTAGCACCATGGTGAATCTCCAAAAACATGACGTTGTCATATTATTTATCCAAAAAGCAAGTACCATGCCATGTCAGTCTATAAACAGTTGTGTATGCTGAACATCAACTTCAGGGATCTTATCTATTCACGAACAGCTTGTAACACTCCAAAGAGAAAGGAAAACTTGAAATCGCATCATATGACCCCTTTAAAGAAATCCTCCCTACATGAACTGGTAAATGTGCGGTAGGTGTTTTACAATGTTCGACTTCATTTACCACAGGTCTCATGACCTCATAATTAATGTTTGCCAAACAACAGGAAGCCGATATTTCACAGACACACAAACACACATGAACGCACCCAGTGACATCAACCATTGTTTCCCCTCTGCCTGACATGAACGGAAATAGTAATGGATAAACAATGCAATTATCCTGGCGCTGTGCCCGTCTGCCTCCAGACCAAAACCTCTGTCGCCTGCAGAACATCCATCATGCTGCCTCCACCATCACCACAAATACCTCACATTCAAATACAGCAAAGACGCAGCGAATCCATCTGCCCTCCCCGTCCTCCTCAGACCATTAGATGCTTATCATCTATGTCTAGAAGTCTCAGGCCATTTATTATATTTGAATACATGACGTCGTCGTATTTTCTCTTTTTTTTATACCAGTTCAGATTCAAGATAATGCAAGGCTTTCTTTTGTGTTCCATTGGAAAGAAGATGAATGAACGCAAATTAATAATTTTGGTCACTTTGTGATGCTGTGATTTCACTTGTCTTGATTACTGTTCTTCACATGACTCAGTCCCATCTGTTCCATATCACGGAATGTTGAGACTTCCTGTAATTTTAGATTCAGTCAGTTTATAGTCCTCTGATGTGCCGTCATCGGTCTCTACCTCGCACATCTGGAAGCGTACGTCAATAATAAAAATAAGAGTCTTGTGTTCACATTGATTTTACTTTATAGCACTGTAGCTCAGTGCTAGTCTTGAATGATGTAATATACTTTTATTTAAAATGAAATAGAAATGTTTTAATTCTCATTGTCAATATCAGTCAACATTTTTAGAGATAATAAATATTTATATATAATATATATTTTATTACTGTACACTACCATTCAATAGATTGGGGTCAGTAACTTTAATTTTTTTTATTTTTGGGGAAAGAATTGTATACTTTTATTCAGCAAGGATGCATTCAATTGGTCTAATTTTACAATGTTACAAAAAATTTCTATTTCAAATTAATTTTGTAACGGCTCCTGAAAATTCAGCTTTGCATCACTGGAATAAATTACATTTTGGAATATATTAAAATAGAAAACATTTTTTTTTTAATTGTAATAATATTTCACAATATTACTGTATTTTTGATTAAAATAAATAATTGAACATAAGAGACTTAAATCAGACACAAAAATAATAATAATCTTACTGACCCCAGACCTTTGGACTGTACTCTATGTCAGGTTGATGTGTTTGTAAATAAATGTATTTAGTCTTTCTTGTCTCATCTGAATTAAAATGTCTATTTAAATAAAAAAAAAAACCTGGTTGCATTTAGCTCAAGAACATTAACAAATACAGAGCTCTTCAAGGTGCTTAGAATGCCCTAAAATAAAATTGTGTTGCTTTGAAGTCCATGTCTTTTAGTAATTTTTGCTACTATAATCATGTTGACAAAATTCATTTTATTTGCAAATATATGCTTTAAAAATACTGATGACTCAAAATACTGATGACTCATCCTGCACTACACAGATTTCTGTCCAATCAGATGCTTTCTAGAATGTGAATGCCCCTCCCACTCAAACCACAGCATGGTTTATGGCTGATACTGAACCATGAATCAACTAAATCTGATTAATTGTGTAAAAAGGCACAAGCCATTAGAAATGTCCTATATTAATACAGGAAAGTAAACAGATTTTATTGCCCACTGATGAACACAGAAAATGCAATATTCAAAAAGAATATGTTTCTTGGAGTGAGCATTGAGCTCTGTGTTTACTTAAAACTTCTATTTCTGTACTTTGAAGGAGAAATCAGCCACATTTTATGAGCAGACAGACAGCATTATGAGCAGGGTTGGTGTAGAACTGCCATTGTGTCACAGACAAAAGTTTCCAATTCAATATTTTCTTTGTTCATTAAGTCTGGAAATGCAAAGTCAGGCAGTCATTTAGGAGCTTGTATGAGGAGCAGTGGTTAATGCACCAGGGCCTACAAATTAGAAAAGAAGGACAGAGAGAGATTGATTTACCAGCAGCCCCACTGATCAAATCCATTGAAGGATTCAAAAATAATTAAAAAGTCAGAGAAACAAAGGAAGACAAATCTTAATAACCCGCCTTTGTGTTAATTTTCTCCATACACATTTGTTGTTGTCCCTCGCAGTCAATAAATAGCAAGGGGAGGGGTAAAGTAATGTAGAATTAGCTCAAGATAAAGGAGTATTTGCTTTCACTCTTGGCTCTTTTCCTACATTTATATACTCAATGGTGATTCTTCATTGGAAATATACTTTCATCTCAAACTTAATTTTGTTCCCAAGAAACATCCCTCAGGTTGTGCATACTAGTGCAGTCATATTAAAATGCCTAGCTGGAAGCTAACAAAACTATCAGATTTGATTATTTATTTCCTCTTTTTCTTGTTTAGCTTCATTAGTTGTACTTGTTAAGGGAACTAATACTATTGTTATTGCTCATACTTGAGGTTAAGGATTTAAACAACCCTATTCTCTAATATTAAACTTCAGTGCATAATTCATTCAACACCATTTGTGCTACAGACATGAGTGAGACCTCAAATCATGCGGCTTATTCATGGGAGTTATGATGTTACTTTTTTATTTTAAAGGGGTCATATGATGCGATTTCAAATTTTCCTTTTTCTTTGGAGTGTTACAAGCTCTTGGTGCATAAAG
The DNA here is from genome assembly GCF_001515605.1 of Sinocyclocheilus anshuiensis. Classification (NCBI taxonomy): domain Eukaryota; kingdom Metazoa; phylum Chordata; class Actinopteri; order Cypriniformes; family Cyprinidae; genus Sinocyclocheilus; species Sinocyclocheilus anshuiensis. The sequence goes on along the minus strand of NW_015557091.1, from coordinate 3,336,671 downwards.
AAGATCTGTAAAGTTGCAAAGACTAAAGTCTCAAATCCAAAGAGATATTCTTTATAAAAGTTAAGAGTCAGCCACACCTACCTAAAATGGCTCGTTCTAACACGCCCCCACATATCTACATCACTATGTGGTAAGATTTGCATAACGCCGCCCAAATGTTCACGCAAAGAAAGAAGGCGTAACTTTTATTCTGGCTGTAGGATTGTTGTTGCCGCCATGTTGTGAATGCGCTGTGTGATTCGTTGTGAAAGCGAAACTACTTTGTTTGGCCTTCCAAAAATGGACACGACTAGAAATCAGTGGTTAAGTTGTATTTACAACACTGTTCCAGAACACTTCAACCCAAATATTCAGATGTGTGCAGCACATTTTATGGAGTACTGTTTACTGATCCTGGTAGAGTAGACTACAATGCCGGCTGTTCTGACTCAAAGACTGTAAGTACGTTTTTTTTATTTAAAATGTTTTTATATTTTATATATTTAAATGCAGACATGGTTTTATGTTTACGCGGCGCGATGCAACGCAACGCGTAAAAAGACAGTACAAGTCATTATAATCCATAATTATGTCCCCACTGGATGCAACGAATGCCTCGTTTATAATGGGTTTTCATGTTTTTGAATCATCGCTCCGGCCTGACAGGGCATCATCACAATGTGGCAAGGGGCGTAACATTTCCGTCACACGCTTGAGGTATTCGGCCAATCACAACGCACTGGATAGCTGGCCAATCACAACACACCTCGCATTTTCAGACCGATGAGCTTTGTAAAAATCAAAGCGTTTCAGAAAGGCGGGGCATAGAGGAGAAACAATAATGTACAGTATGTGGAAAATAATGTGTTTTTTGAAAATTTCATTACACCAAATACACAAAATAATGTTATTTTTAGCAGCATCATATGACCCCTTTAAAGCAGTTAGATTTATGAATTACATTTTGTGGAAAAAAAGGTTTCTTTAGGCTTATGTAAAAGAGAGACCTCAAATATTATAGAAACTTAACTGCAGTGTTATTGTTTACGGAAACTAAAATATTGAACTCTGTGGCAAATTTAATAAAAATTAGATGAAAAACTTGAAATGAAAATTGTTGGCAACTAACTGAAGTAAACAAGCTAAAATTACTAAAACTGAAATTGAAACAAGTTATAGCTATATAGAAATATTAAGAAACTAATAAAAATAACTAAAAACAACAAAAACTTAAACTGTGAATTAAAATTTTAACTAAAATATAAAATGAAAATTTAACAGCTAATTCAAAATATTAATAAATTCTGATAAAATTACTAGCTACTAATAAAATGGTTATTAGTAAATGCAAAAAAAAAAATCAATAAAAGTAACACTGCCTGATTGTAGGCTCTTTTCACTTGGTTGCAAGTTTTTCCACATGTAACCTTACTTTTTTAAAGAATTTTAGAGAAACTATTTTATGTCATTGTCCTGATTAGTCTATTGTTGTATACTTAGCGTAAGTTGTGCTTGTAACATGGAATATTTCATCATAAGAAAAATAGTACTATTAAAATACACAGTTTGTGTGTTTTTATCTGAGCTCTAATATGGAGCTGTCCTGTGTCTATAACAGCAGGCCTCTCCTTTCTGACAGATGCAGGACTTGTTGTTGGCAGGAGAGTTTGTCACTCTGCACTTCTTCATAGATCAGGTGCTCCTTCCTGAAGGAAGATGTCTGGTCCTCATTACTACCTCACTGTTGCTTCCAATAAAGGCACGTGTCCAGCAATGCTTCAGGTAAGACTGCCAATAAAGCCTTAAAGGCCTGCGTGATGTACACAGCAAATATTTTCTTAATGGACATTTGAATTGAGCAAATCATCCCCCAGGAATGTAAAAGTAATGTTAACAAGCACATGTGAGTGTGGTGTACGGGTGATTGCATGCATTTACCATGAAGTGTATGAACAATATGCAATGTAAATGTTATTAGAAGTGCTAAAAATAAAACTGAAATAAATTAAAGCTATATAGAAATAAAAAACGAACAAAAACATAACAAAAAAGCATAATAATAATGACAAAAAGCACATAAATGTGCATGAAAAGTATGCAATATAAATGTTATTTGAATAATAAATATAAAATAACTGATTATTTTGCATTATTTTTATATTCAGTTTTCCCAAATCTGACTAATCAAATAAGTTAAAATAATAAACTTACTAAAACTGAAATAAATTAAAACAAAATAGAAATAGATAAAAACTATAATAATAATAATAATAATAAAATAAAAAAAGCAATGATAAAATAAAATTTCATGAACAGTATGTTATTATTTAAATAATAAATATGATATAATATGACTATATACATTTCCCAAACCCTTGGCTATCTAATCAAACACGTCAGGTTAAGGCTGAAATAATGTATGTAACTTTTTTGGTCTTCAACACTTTCTCCTATTGCAGTTTAATATGCAAAGACAGCTATAAGTAAGCCATTAATTTCTGCAGTTCTGATAGGTGACACTAGTGGTGCAGAAATAACATACTTCAGCTTTAATTCAACAAATTAAAAATGGAATTTAAAGTCCAGCCTATTGCATTGTGGGATTTTGTATATTGTACTGTTCTTTATGGTATGGTATCCTTTCTGGTTGCATACTACAGATGCAAACGGTTTTCTACACTAAAATGTGCATACTGTGTGCAGTATGCGTACTGCAATAATAGCATGAGTAGAATGTTTGTTCTAAATGTTTAATGAGGTTTAGCAACTCTGGCAATGATGATGATCATCTGCTCCAAACCCTCAAGTACATCTCATGCATGCACTCATGGAGGTAGCTTCACTAGAGGAGAGTCACAATAGTGGATCTATGGCAATGCTGACGAGGCTCAATGGGCACCAGGTGCGGCTCATCACGAGTTGCCAGCAATGTTCCATTCCATCTACTCTTAGCCACTGTTGCGAGTCTGGACACTGGCCAGCATCAGGAGGGCTGGGGGATGATTATTGCATGGAGACATGGAGATTCCACCATCGCAGGTGTTAGGAGCAGAAGGAGTGGTGTGATAAAGGATTGTTTTCCAAGAACAAAAATGAAAGACGAGGCATACACGCTCTCCTCCCTTCAAAATCTCTTTTTTCTTATTACCACTGAGAATGGTTCTAGTATTCCATTTTTCTCTCATGCAGTTTGTTCTTTTGTGGACTGATGAGGTTTAGATTCATTAGAAAGAACAAAGACCTTGAAGTGCCTCGAAGCCAATCATTCTTAACCTCTGTGGTTTTCTGTGATAGTACAAACTTATGCTGCCTTCACATGCTTTTAGAATTATCGTAAATATGAGGGGTTTTTTCTAGTCAAATTGGATATGAACGGCCACTCAAGTAGGATTTACAACTGGGAAACTCGAAAATAATTTTCATGCCTGAGTCATGCATATTTACATATATAAATAACATTAAATGCATATTGTATGCATTGAACAGTGAAAATAGCATTTATTTGACTGAAATTTCAAATTGAATATCTAGGTAGCAAACTGAATAAAGTGTTTATGGTTACCAGTAAATGGTACATTTTTATTCAAAATCTGTTTGATGTTCTCAATATGTTCTATATCTTTTGGCTAAGGTTTTGACAAGAAATAGGCAATAATGAACTCACAAATGGGCCATCCTCAATGATTCCTGTTCTTTCTGACAACAAAGCTCTTGAATGCTAAAGACTTATAATTGCAACTTCAGAAGTGGGAAGTAGGACATTTCTGATAGCATGTGAAGGCAGCATTAAGCCAAATTTTGGACAGACACTATTTTATCTTCCACATCTCAACTCTGTCATAGCTCAAAGCACACGATTTTATACACGTTAAAATGTTTCATTCCATTTTTCCCTTGTGCATATTGTTCTTCTGTGGACTGATGAGGTTTAGATTAATTAGAACTATCAAACTCTAGTTCACTATTGCCAGTGAAATCAGCTTATTTTAATTCAATCGCATAGCTTTTATATAATGAAATATGCATGTTTTATAAGTTAAAAAATATGGCTATCAATGTACTAGAAAGATGCTTTTTGTCCACTGAAATGTGTATAGTTGCAACATTTAACTGACTACTTGAGTTTGAAAAAAGAGGACTGACTCCTTGAGTTTGACAAACTAACTTGTGACTTCAAATCAGTCATACCATCACAGCAGCCCCTTTTCTAGTCTTTAGTGTTATTTTTTCTCCTCTCGTCCTCCCTTTTTCTTATGTAGACCTTCATAACTGATAACTAGAATGGTGTTCTGTCCAGTAATTATTTATAATTCGCTTGAAGGATGCTGTACTGAAGGTCTTGTTGGAGTCCCAGGCCAATTTTAAGCACTCAGTCAGGAGACCATGTGCTAATCATTCTGACCTAATTCTGCCGTTCACTGCATCGCATGAGGTCATCCATGAGACACTGGGATCTGCTGTCCCTATGGCAACCAAGGACAAATTGCTCCGTAATGCAAACATACAGTATTTGTTTGCAAGTGTCCCCTGAAAGAGAGAGAGAAATGAAGACCTTGAAGCACATTTTATGTTTTCTATGATTGGCTGGAGGCTGGCAGCCATTTAGATGCTCAAGTTCTGTAGTTTTTCTATAATAGTAGGTACAAACAAACACCAGGTCCAAAAATTTGAGACAAAAATTACATCCCAACTCTAAAAAGCTCATTTTACCTCAAAATTGTTTTTGAAAGAAGCCTCTTATGCTCATCAAGCATAAGATAAAAATAAAGAAATATTAAAATAGTAGTATTGTGAAATATTTTTACAATTTATAATAACTGTTTGTTTTATAAATAAATATAATTTATTCCTGTGATGCAAAAGCTGAATTTTCAGCATTATTACTCCAGTCTTCATTGTCTCATGATCCTTCAGAAATCATTCAGATATGCTGATTTGCTGTTCATTTCTTGTTATTATCTATGTTAAAAACGGGTTTGCTGCATAATATTTTGTGAAAACCATAATCTTTTTAGGATTATTTGATGAATGGAAAATTTCAAAAGAATGGCATTTATTTGAAAAAGAAATATTTTGTAACATATAAATGCTTTACTGTCACCTTTCATCAATGTAATGCATTCTTGCTGAATTTTATATATATAAATAAACAGTAGTGTATATTTTTAAAAACAAAGTAAAAAAAAAAAAAAAAAAGTAATTTAGTTAAAAAAATGAAATTGGCTTGCAGGAAAATGTTTGTGTTTTGTAGTTAGGGTTGTACGAGGTGAAATGTTTGGGAAACGCGGTGATGTTTTTTACTCTCTTGAAGCACAGTTGAAGATTAGCCACCTGTTACAGATCCAACTCTCTGTCTCTCTCCCAACGGGCTGAACCGGGCCAGAACTCTACCCTGCCTCTCTTTAACATCCAGATCTGTCAGTGAGCTCATCTTTGGCTTTTATCTGTGTGCTCAGCACCACTCATTTCTAAAACAACCACGCACATCTGGCGAGATATAAAATCCCATATATAAATCTCACAGGAAAAAGAATGGACTTTATAAGATACTGTACCAGTTTATATGAGATGCTATAAAGTCACACTTTTGCCAGAATCTTTAAACCTCCTGTTATGCAGCCATCTGCACTCCACACACTCTACTAGCTAACCCACTAACCACTAGCTACACACACTGTGCACTACTATCATGTACAACAGAATACCCTCAAATACTACTCATCACCCTTAAACCCTGCAATCAGAAATGGCATGCTGTCATACTATTTTAGCAGTATGCAGTATGTATTTTGTGCACAGTGTATAACATTTTCTGTATGCATAGAATAACTGAAATGTGTGTTACATTTGCCAAAATGTGCAGTGTGGAACCAGACTGCATGGAATGTTTGTCAGTTTCCAGTGTGATAAACGAACTGGAAGCAGTAACAACCATCAGTCATCAGTGTTGACTTTTGAAAAATGTTTTGTTGTATTTAACATAACGTCACAAGTTGTTAAAAAAATAAAAAAATAAAAAAATAAATGGATAGTATCCACTATACTGCTTCGTATGCAGTAAAAAGTAGGGATGTGCAGCAAAGTGTGTCAAAACTACATGAAAAAAAAACAATTTTAGAAGTAAAATGTATTATTTTCATATAGAACGGTCTCTGTTAAACAGGAACTGTCCTGTTTAATTCAGACAAAATGTGTTATTTTTGGTACAACCTTGTAACCTGTAAAATAAACTATAGTCAGTACATTTAAAAAAAAAAAATAGAGATTAATAGTTTTTTTTCAGCGACAATTAATTATATTAGTGCTGTACATGTGGAAGAACTGACAATAAAGCAGACTTGAACTTGAACTTGATATATATATAAAAAAAATATTAAGCAGCAAAAACACTGAAGACACTGAAGACTGGAGTAATGCTGCTGAAAATTCAGCTTTGCCATCACAGGAATAAATTACATTTATTTATTAAAATATATCAAAATAGAAAACAGTTATTTTAAATTGTAATAATGTTTCAAAATATTACATTTTTTACTGTATAATATATATAATTTATTTTACAAATAAATGCAGCCTTGGTGAGTATAAGAGACCGACCCCAAACTTTTGAACTGTACTGTAGTGTACATTGCTTATAATTTTTAAAACCTTAACATTGACACTTCAAAACGTGGAAAATATGTATAATATATAGTAGTTTAAGTTGCTCAGCAGGTTTGGATTTCAAAATAAAAAAAGGCAGCAATGTTTCATTCAAATTTCAAGTTTACACTTTAGTTGCATTGGCTTCCCATTTTCGATATGTTCATTGGAAAATATAGCTTGAGCTTGTTGGATCATCAGTCTAATGAATATTTTTTTCTATCATTCTGTATCATTCTGTATTCTCATTCACTCTCCAGAATTCTCCAGCTGACCTCATATGAACGCATTCATAGGCAGCAGTGGGGATCTTTACAGCTCCGTGGTTGATTTTGAGCTTCAAACAAGAGGGATGAAATGTGACAGAGGGCATCAAGTTGATTTAAAGCATCTGGTGTCTGCGAGTAGCTGGTCAGTTGTATTCAGGCGATCAATCCATCTGCCACCCAGCCCCAGCAGATCTACCAGACAGTGCACTGGGCACTTTGTGCTGCCTGCCAGTGATGGTTTGTTCCACAACATTACGCCCTCTTTAAGAGACAAATGTATGTGAGAGACATTTATCAAGAAGGGAAGACGTGAAATTAAATGCACAATGTTGTGTACTTTGCACCATGCTTAGTTTCATCCATATCTGTCTTTACTTTGCCACTTTTTCTTCCTTCTCTCGCTTTCTCTCACACTTGCTTAACAAAGGAAAGTTAATGTAGTGCATCTACAGGCTGAATTTTTTTTTTTACATGTGCTTGATGTGGTCATGTATTTCCAACCTGTCATGATATGACTATTGTATGAATCCCACATAAACAAACACAGAACCTGTTGTAAACCATCCTGACTCATTTAGACTCATAACTTGCTACTCTTTGTGACTCGCATCAGGCTGTTGGAGATGCTGAATTAAAACAGCCTACAGTCACATTAGAGGAATAGTTCACCCAAAAATGAAATTTAGCTAAAAATTTACTCACCCTCAGGCAATACAAGATATAGATGAGATGGAAACAGATTTGAAGAAATTTAGCATCACTTGCTCACCAATTAATTCTCAGCAGTGAATGGGTGCCGTCAGAATAAGAGTCCAAACAGCTGATAAAAAACATCACAATAATCCACAAGACTTCAGTCCATCAATTAATGTCTTGAGAAGCGAAACGCTGCATAATAAACAAATCCATCAAGACATTTTTTTTAACTTTAAATCGTTTCTTCCAGCTAAAATACAAGTCCATAATCCATAATATTGCTTTCGCCAGTGAAAAGTTTGGCTTGTCTGAATCAGGTGAGAAATATGCACAGATCAAGCACATTACAAGAATCAGTCCATAACAGTTCTAAACAATTATGTTGGTGGATTTTGATGTGAGAGGACAACAAGGGATGGACATTTTCACTGGATGAAGCATTATTATTATAGATTATGGACTCATATTTTGTTTAAAGTGATGGTTTAAAGTTATGCCTTAATGATAGATTTGTTTCTTATAAACGCACAGTTTTGTCTTTGCTTCACAAGACATTAATTAATGGACTGTAGTGTTATTGATTACTTGTGGATTAATGTGATGTTTTTATTAGCTGTTTGAACTCTCATTCTGACGGCACCCATTCACTGCAGAGGATCCATTGGTGAGCAAGTGATGTAATGCTAAAATTATCCAAATCTTTTTTGATGAAGAAACAAACTCCACTAAATTTAGATCTTGGATGGCCTGAGGGTGAGTACATTTTCAGTAAATTTTAATTTTGGTTAAACTATTGCTTTAAATAAGGCACCTCACGAATGTCAGAGTGGCAGTAACCCAGAGCTTTAATTTCTCCATCTTAAGGTCAGCAGGTGTTGCTGAATATTTTAGACTTGTTCAAAATGATTGATACCTCCATTGTTTTGAGTAAAGAGTTCAGTTGTCCACCTCACATATGGACTGCGCCATTGAGGCATCAGCCTGCCTGAGAGACAGAAAAGCCCTCAGGGTTCACTGAGGTTTTAAATATGCATCAGTTGGCATTTGTGTCGCTGTATAACAAAGTGACACGTTCTGATGTTTATCAGAACATCTGTCATGTTGTCATTTTCCCTCATCAATCACGTTTATGCTATGTAATTTTCATATCAAGCACATTCTGAGAAACCTTTGAGACACTTACAGGATGCAAATGTGCACTAAATACTAAATAGATGTTACAATGTTGTCTTAGAAGGCCGTCAGTAAACAATGAGGCAACTTACTAAGTTTTGGAGCAGAGCTTGTGTCATACTGAACCAAGTCCACTTTCCTTCATCAGAAGCCCCTCCACCACCTTCAGTGTGCTCTCTGAATGGGACATGCAATCCCATCCCGGAGAGAAAGGTTGGTTATGTCTTTGAATGATTTATTTGTTACTAATTGTTACGAAAGGAGACTCACACAGAGGATTAGAAAACACAAGGGTAGTTTATTTTCAGCAAATGATGCAGAAGGTAATGGCAGGTGAGTTTTAAAGTCAATGTAGCAGTTCTTTGGGAAGATGAGGAATGTAACACAGTATCTGGTTTTCGCAGGAGATCGTGGAAGGGAGACAGAGGACAGCACACACCTCAGATGTTGAGTATACGGAGAATCCACGGAGATGATAACTGGAATGAACTAGGGAACGGAACACAGGAGAACACACTGGAGCAGTGTGTGGCCTACCTCTTCCTTGGGGCCCAGGGCGATCTGGATGAGTGGAGTGAAAGGCTTCCAGCAGCGTGGGATCGAGGATGTCAACTCTGGGAAACCAAGAACGTTCCTCTGGCCCATAACCTTCCCAGTCCACAAGATATTCTAAAAGACTACCCCCGATCGTGAATGGACCGAGGGGGGCCCCGCTCCCTACCTCGCACCGGGCCCTGCGTCAGCTAAGGCCAGCCCTGATTATAACCTACATCTCTGTGAGAGAACTATCCAAGAACTATCCATGTGTTTCCTGTGCACTGTGTGAGGTTGTCAAAGTGAACGTCAGTCCGGAGTTCCCTTGTTTGATTTGCAGGAACATTTGACCCGTTTCCCAGCTTGACTCATCGCTTCCAGTCTGACAACGCCACACCGCCTTTGTTTCTTTGTCCCTCTCTTTATTCATCTTTCTCTTCCTCCTCATTTCCAAAGAACACCTTCCAAACCGGGCCTAACCTTTAAAGCCAACGGCCACCGTGTCCATCCTCCCATTCTGTTGACTCAGCAAAATGGTTCAGAGGCCACAAAAGGAAAACAAAATCATCTCCTTTGGAAAATATAGCTGGGCCTTGGCCGATGTGTTCATTCTGTCTGCTTCTGTAGTGCACACAAACACAGATGACTGTTAGCCGTCTCTTTGGCCTGCTGACAGCGCATGACTGGGAACGTCCTGCTTCCATGAGCTGTTATCTTTCCTTCTGTAGCCGGAAAAGAAGTGGAGGGAGGCGAGGGGTGTGTTGGAGGGATTTTAGAGGAAATTTGGAAACACAAAAGGCTTGTAAGTGGGGGCTGATAATGAATCCAGAGGTTGGGAGAACAGGCGTACAGGAAAATGGGTCATGTGGGAGTTTCTTGTAAAGCTGATGAAGATTGAGTTATTGAAGAATTATCATTATGCTTCTCAAGGGGACCGTCAGTGCTGTTGTGAACGCCTGCAGAGACCAAAGCAAACGTAGTTACAGCCTGTAGTCTCTGTTTATCAGGACTGTGTTTATTTTTGTTTATATCTTTGTAAAGTTCTGGAATTTCTCTTGATTTATCAGTCATTTTCTATACTGTTGTTCGTTCGCTTTCAAAGAGATAATATTATCATAATGTATTCAGAATTAATAATGTATTGAATAATGCTTGTTGTGATTATTAATATACATACAGTAATTTATTTACTGTGTATATGTGCTTGACCCATGAAAATTGCCACTGTAAAAAAAAATAATTGTTCTAAAAATAGGCTTAATTTTATTTTTTAAACAATATCATTATTTATTTATTTCATTTTTTTCAATAAACCTGAAAAATGAATCAGACGTACTTTTGACAGGTTTTGTGAGATTCACCCAATACCCCTAATACAGTTGATTTACATTCAGTTAGAATAGAGTTTTTTGTTGTAGACATTTCACATATAATATAAAGAATAACATTTTCCATGAACTGAAGTGCCTTCCTTCTCGGTCAAGAGATCAGACATCATTCCAGCAATTTATTCTTTCAGCTTAATGATGCTCTGGGATTGTTAGAAATGTGTTTGTGCTTGTGTGTTACTGGGGTTATATCACACTTTTCTTCCAGTTTTTCTTCCTGAGTTAAAGTTTTTTTTGCACCAGTAAGTATATGTCAAGTTTATTGCATCATTTAGTTTTTCTAACCTATCTCTGACCGTTAGTCTAAAACATGCCCTTTTTTTTGCTGCTGCTTCTGTTCTGAGTAAACATTCTCTTTGAGAAAAACTTATGGTTCTTGTAGCCATGGTAACCACAAATTAACCATGGTTTTGTTACTTCAAATAATAATTAACAAAGAAGTATTCAGATAGCCTAATATTTTTATTTTTTATTTGTATTTTTTTATTATATATATATATATTTTTGTGGTAGGCCTAATAAATACAGACCTAAGTGAACAACAGCCTTTAAAATGACTTAAAATGCATTATATAAAAACAATGAGGCAATAATGATTGGTTAATTAATAACCAACAACACTGTTAAAATACATAATGTAATACAAAATAAATAAACAATTTACAAATGCCTGCAAAGGGTGCCAAAGGCCTGGTAATTGCTGTTGTTACACTTACAGGACGATCATATCCTTGTTTAATATTGACCAAACATTTAATTCAAATATCCACTTAATCTTTAATTTTTGGCCACCTTTTTGCGACAAAATTGCTACAGCCTCTATAATTTCTTCAACAAAAACATATGGACATCACAATTATAATTAATAATAATGATACATTTGAGTTATTTTGTATATAAATACACGCGCACACACACACACACACACACACACACACACACACACACAAATGTGTGTATGTATAAGTATATACAAAATAGCTAAAATGTATCATTATCATTTCACATCCTGTACTATAATATTACTTTAATACAATATTATTAATGGTAATATTAAAAAGATAAGGTCAACTTGTGCTGTTTAAAAAATAAATCGTTGTACAATTCTTATTTATTTTTTAATTGTTTTTAGTTTTTTTATATTAGTATGATAAAATAAATATTTTGCTATGTAGTATAAAGTTTATATAGTATGCAGTGGGTTAGTAAATGACTGCATATGACCTGTTTGTGACCTCAGACTTTCTTATTATTGTTGTTCAGTCTTTTCTGGCTTGCTGTCCTCTGAAGCTCTCATTGATGTGGCAAATTCACTGTGAAATGAGGAACTTTCTCCTGTGCGCTTGTGTCAGTGAGATGGTCTATATGCATGCAGAAACAGACAGCTGTCCCATTTGCAACTGATTTTTATTTTTTTTAAACTGATTTGCACTTTCTCTCAATGGGACTTGAAGCTAATTACCTGCAAGCTGACTGATGGGGAAAATCAGTGAATGAAATTAATAATGGTAAGAGTGATATCATCCATCTTTGACAGCATCTCAGGGAAAGCAATTTAGACCTTTTTATACACGCAACAAGTGTCAATTAAAATGACTGACTGTGACGGCTACAGATGCTGAGAGACAATTTGAACATGAGCCCTGACACCCAACCACTGCTGAATATGTGTAGTGCAGAAAAGTATACATTTCATTTATTTTCTACTTCGAAAACCAGCAAACAGGTACAATCCAGGGCGAGACAAAAGAGTAATCCAATAAACAGGCAATGATCAGGGCAGGCAGTAAACAATCAAAAACAAGGTAAACAGTCCAAGGTCAAAAGACAAGGCAAGGCAAGATGGGTAAAAACACGGAAAAACACAGGAACTAGGGAACGCTACAGGCTAGCAATACTGAGCAATGTTAGTGAGTGTGTGTGCATCTTTTATAGTCCTCTTGATATGAAACAGCTGTAAACGGGGGATTGGTTCCTAGGCAGAAGAAACCTGGTAAATGGAGTCTGGGGTGAATAGTGACAAGGGCATGGGATAGAGTGTGCACTAGTAGAGCTCATGGGTACTCCAGCTAGCGATTGTGACAGAGCCCCCCAGGGCGGAGCAGGCAGAGCAGAAGACCACCAGGGTGGAGCAGGCAGAGCTGAAGACCACCACGATGGAGATGAAGACCACCAGAGCGTAGCTGAAGACCACCACGGCGGAGCAGATGGGTCCAAAGATCCCCATGGTGGAGCAGACAGGTACGACGATCCCCACAGTAGAGCAGACGGACACCTGGGTGGAGCTGAAGGAGCTGAGGACCATTTCAGTGGAGCTGATGGTGCAAGGAACCACCAAGGCGGATCAGACGGGACCGGAACAAAGAACACAGAAAGATCAACAATGGCCCCCGCGGCCACAACAGGACAGGAAGACAGTTCAGAGAGTTCGTAAACGGTCTCCCTGGCTGTAACAGGATAGTCAGAGAGTTCATAAACGGCCTCCTTGGCCGTGGCTGGACAGGCAGGGAGTTCATAAACAGCCTCCTTGGCCATGGCTGGACAGGCAGAGAGTTCACAGACGGTCCCCATGGCCATGACAGGACAATCTGAGGGTTCACAGGCAGCCTCTCTGGCCGTAGCTGGATAGGTGAAGAGCTCGAAGACGGCCTCCTTAGCCATAACAGGACAATAAGAGGGTTCACAGGCGGCCTCTTTGACCGCGGCTGGACCGGCAGAGAGTTCACACGTAGACGCCGCTGCCTCTGGAGTTTCTACAGCGCAAGCCACCACCTCGGGAGGAGCTGAAGTAGATGCATGGACTGGAGCAGGTTCTGGAGCTGATTCAATGGCTGGAGCGGGCCCTGGAAAGGCTTCAAGGAATGGAGCGGGCTCTGGAGCTGATTCGAGGACTGAAGCAGGCTCTGGAGCCGATTCAAGGACTGGAGTGGGCTCTGGCACGGACTCGTGGACTGGAGTGGGCTCAGGAGGAGTAACAGAGCAGTGAGTAGACCAAACACACAGAATGGCAACCGCCATTACCGGGAGCACTGAACATAGGGGAACAGTTTCTGTGATGACCAGTGCTGAGGCCCTTGGAATGCCCGCTGCTCTGGCCGAAACCAGCGGTGGATCCTCCACACTGGATGCAAGTCTCAGACGCCTTGGGACTGACCTTGAGGCACTGGGCATGGTTGACATGACGTGAAGAGACTCAGGATTGGCGGCCATGACAGGACAAGACTCTGGAACGGCGGCTATCTTGTGGAGAAACTCTGGGCTGGCGGCCATGATATGATGGGATTCTGGAGTGGTGGACACTGTGGGAGTACTGCGTTCCTCCTCCACGACTCCCACAATAAATTGAGAACCACTTAATTGCAACACAAGATCAATATAATACTCAATACTCAATATATAGTCCATTTAGGGTCATGTAGTGGCATAAGGGAGCTGAGCAGTTCAGAAAGCTACCACGAAAAAATATAATTAAACAGATTGTCCATGGAAGTTCAGTGTGCCAGTTCAATAAAGTCACTTGCATAATCCTCAGTACTGAGATCACCTTGTCGGAGGCACATGATTTGTGTGACTCGATTCATTTTTGCTGGTCTGGAAACACTCACAAAACTGCTGGATCTATGTTAAGCCTGGGACGCTCGATAAAGCCGCTGGATCCGGGTGTGGCTCAGTATTCTGTAACGTAGGGGAGGCATGACAACGGAGATGGAGTAGTGAATCCAAGTGGAGGCTTTATTTAAAAGAGTGGTCAAAACAGGCAGGGTCGAAAACCAGCAAACAGGTACAATCCTGGGCAAGACAAAGAGTAATCCAATAAACAGGAAATGATCAGGGCAGGCAGCAAACAATCAAAAACAAGGTAAACAGTCCAAGGTCAAAAGACAAGGCAAAGCAAGGCGGATAGAAACACAGAAAAACACAGGAAGTCATTACATCTAATATAGTCCCTTGAATGACTGTGATATCAACATTATTATAAGCTCGGGGCGTTTTTTGGTATTTTCGCCTAAATTTAACATACTCAAATTCAAATGTTTACCCTGCACACATACAATGGAGGAAATGAAAAAAAATGGTTTCATTGTAAAGAAAACCCTTTATGTAAGTGAAGCATAAACATTTTTAACGTCATTTTGGAGCCGTATTCGGGTCCGCAGAGTTTAACTGGTTTAAAGTATAAAGAACTAAATGATTAATATTTTATTAAAATATAATGATAAAATAATTTAATTTAATCATTAATTTAATTATTAATTGTTTGAGTTTTTATGATCAAATAATAATAAAATAATATTTTTAATAATTTAAAAATCAGAAATCAGGAACACAATAAATATAAGTGAAACATGTCACACGGAATGATAAATACACATAGCAAAACTTTCATAAAGCACAGTCCCATAAGTCCCTGAATTAATTTTCTTGTTAAGTTTTGCTTTCATGTGCACGTAAATCAATAATGACTGAACTTCAGAAAACGAGAAAGCAGCAAACTGTGATAAACAGGCTCGTCACTCTATTAATATATTTAATCAATGACTAATGAGGCGATGAGTCAATTCTTATTTTTCGGACATGTTGCCTTCCCACAAACTGACAAATATGTCAGGACACTCACACACAGTTTACTAATATTTATCAGAACTGACAGGAGCTCCAAAGGTCGAGGACAATTCTGACGTATCACATCTGCTGTTAAGCAAACACTTATTTAATCAGTTGAAAAAATGTGTTTCCTGTGATCATCGTTGCGTTTCTTGTCTTGTCAGGTGTCTGATGTGTGTGAAACACTTTCCTGATTTATCGTCCTTCCTCTCAGAACTTGCAATTAGTGTATTTCCGATTAACAAGACAACCTGGAGTCAACTCAGCTGATGAAGAAGCCTTCAGAGACCACAGCCAATCAGAGCACAGCTCCTCAGCGCCCATAACCGTTACCTAGCGTGGTTCATTATCTGCTCTGATTTGCATGAAATAATTGGCTGTCTGTCATAGCTACGTAATGCAATTGCTCATGACTTTATTTAGAAGAATCAGAGATCATCTACAGAGTGGAAAAAGGAAAAGGAGAAAATACAGGTTCTAAAATTAATTTTGCAACCTTCACAGCATGAAAATCAAATGCCGACTTAATTTCTCCCTCATTTTACCTTCTGACCAGCTCTCATTTATTCCCCATCAGCGGCCCCTGTGCTCCAATCAGCATACTCTGTTTCAGTTTGACTCACATCTACGGCCAAAGAATAAGTCTGGACTGAGATTTTGTCTTTTTCTCCTGTTGTGAAACATATTAGAAATAAATCAAGCCGCTCGTCTGAACATCAGGCGGCCCGGGTAGACATATTAACGTAATTTACATGAGCACCACAGGATATTTCTGATCCGCTGGCCAGGTCTCATTAAATTAGCGTGATAATGTCCCATTCTAATTTACAATTACTCCCTACCATCAAAATGATGCTATTGAGCCCAGGATCCACCCTGCTGTCATTGAAAATCAATGATGTAATGTTTGCTTGAGCTCACAAGAGGTACAATTAACTGATCACATTATCCTAAAGAAAACTCATTCCAGCTAATACAGTGTTTATCTTGGTCCTCTGAAGGATTCACAGTGAATTCAAGGAGTAAACAGTACATGATCCGTGCACTATTGGGAAAATCACTATTACGGTTACTCATACTTAGGGTTAAGGATTTGAACAAACCCCTGGGAAGTGTCCAGAAAG
>NW_015557091.1:3317780-3320195 GCF_001515605.1 Sinocyclocheilus anshuiensis | reverse complement strand
TATATATATATATATATATATATATATATATATAGTTCATTCCTATTAAACATTGTGTCACTGCAAGATTAAAAAAGAAAGAAAGAACACAGTCCCTAAAAAGCATTCTATCCATCTGTTCGCTCTTCTCTTTTATACTGTGATATATTTTATCCCTGCATATTTACTTTATGGCCATACATTCCAAGAATAAAGAGTTCACATGACTCTCAAATGAGATTTTCTTATTAGGAGTTACAGCTGTCTAGTGCCCCACAGGTCTAAAACTGCTCATTTAGTTTCATCTCTATCATTTCTCTCTCTCTCTCTCTGTCCTTTAATTACTGTCTCTTCCAAGGTCCTCTCCCTGTAGCAGCTCCCCTGACTCTAATTGTACGGATATTTCTGGCTGTGGATTAGCATCGAGTCTGAGCCTTGACTGGTAGATTTCAAATGATTAAATAATTACCAGAATTGCAAAACAAGTTTTTGACTCATGCAATGAAACAAAGAATCAATGATGATTTCTGAGGTGTCTGTCTGTCATGGAAACTTGTTTTCTGACTCTCAAAATGGCAAGATATAAACTCAGAACTGCGTGATATAAGCTTGATTTTAAGAAAAGTCAGAATTGTGAGATAATAACCTTGCAATTGAGGTTAAGAAAGTCAGAATTGTGAGATGACAATTCACAATTACAAGTTTATAACGTGCAATTGCAAGATATAAATCTGCAATTCTGAGTAAAAAGTCAGAATTGTGAGATAAAAAGTCACAATGACCTTTTTTTTTAATTATTATTATTTTTTAATGGTGGCACTGGCAACAATCTTCCATAGCCTGTTGACGCAGATCCAGTACTCAGATATATTTTATAGGCTTATCTGAAGGAGTTGGTGTGAGTTTAATGTAACTTATGTAACCACTTTGCAGGAAAACCACCAGCTAAACAAAAGTCTACATACTGTCAGTACTGTTTGTTCCCTGCAGGTCACTGGAGTCATCTGTACACTCCTTATTTAACTAATATGCTTAAAAGTATCACCACAGCCACATCTGAAGTGATTGCTCCTTCACAGAGCATTGCGCATCAAGAGTGCCAGGGCCATCTTCAGTAAATCCCTTGTACATAAAATGCAATGTTTTTCTGCTTTTTATTTAATTTTCTTTTTTCCATCTTTTCACCCTTATAAATAAAGCACACAACGATGAGTATTCAAGTATTTGAACACTTAAGCAATACTTGAAAATACATGAATGTCATTGCGTTAGATAACACATATCTGCAAACAAATGATGCTAGAACTCATCTGAGCCATTTTTACAATGACTTAAGTAGTGTCAAGGTGATTTCACAACATTTACTATGAATATGTGTAACAAGCATTTAACAGGAAGTTTCACAATATACTTCAGTAAAAATCATACGTGCTTTGAAATGTTATAGCCTATATAATGGTATGACATTTCTAAATTCTAAATTTCTAAACTAAATTATTTCCAAATACTTCCCAGGGATCACTGTATGAATATATATATATATATATATATATATATATATATATAAACCTGAATCACAGATTTCACGTATGCTCCCCTTTAAAAAATTATAAATGCAAATTTACATTATCTAAGGCATTAGACGTTATCTAACTGCATTCCAGAGGTGCAAAATGGGACTGAATTATTATTATTATTATTTTATTATTTTTTTTAGTTCTGTCAAATCAGTGTGTTACCTTAAGTTATGAATTAAATATTTACATTTACTTTAATGCAATTTTTTTTTTAAACATAATGATTTTTATATTTTTGATTTTGGAAAACAAAATGTTTTATTCTGGTTTGTACATCTAATTTAACATCTATCCTAGATGATAGAAGGTTGTTTTAGTACAAGGACAATATAAAAGCCAAGTATTTCATTCTGGAAACAACAATATAGTTGTTGTATACAATGTTTAGTCTTTATAATACAATGTTTAATATTTGCTCTCACTTTCTCAATTGGGAGTCCTTTGCATCAAAAAGTTTGAAAACCCTATCAATATTCTTACTAATACAGTATAACATAATAACAGGTGATGGAACAGCTTTGGATTTAACACTTAAGCAATACTTGAAAATACATGAATGTCATTGCGTTAGATAACACATATCTGCAAACAAATGATGCTAGAACTCATCTGAGCCATTTTTACAATGACTTAAGTAGTGTCAAGGTGATTTCACAACATTTACTATGAATATGTGTAACAAGCATTTAACAGGAAGTTTCACAATATACTTCAGTAAAAATCATACGTGCTTTGAAATGTTATAGCCTATATAATGGTATGACATTTCTAAATTCTAAATTTCTAAACTAAATTATTTCCAAATACTTCCCAGGGATCACTGTATGAATATATATATATATATATATATATATATATA
>NW_015557091.1:3302709-3316796 GCF_001515605.1 Sinocyclocheilus anshuiensis | reverse complement strand
TAACATCTATCCTAGATGATAGAAGGTTGTTTTAGTACAAGGACAATATAAAAGCCAAGTATTTCATTCTGGAAACAACAATATAGTTGTTGTATACAATGTTTAGTCTTTATAATACAATGTTTAATATTTGCTCTCACTTTCTCAATTGGGAGTCCTTTGCATCAAAAAGTTTGAAAACCCTATCAATATTCTTACTAATACAGTATAACATAATAACAGGTGATGGAACAGCTTTGGATTTGAAGCTATTTGTTTCTCTCTTACATTGTGTTTTAAGAAAGTTATTTGTAAATTCGTTGTCTTGTTTTTGGAAGAGATTTGCTTACAATAGCTTTCTAAGTTGCTTCTCTGTTCTAAGAGTGAAACTATTCAGAAATGTGATTCTACCCCGCCACAAACAAAAGGAAATGCTGACTCCATCGAGTGCTATTAATTGCTTTCCCATTCATTCTGCTGATCTCCCGAAGATTAGATCGTAGCGCTTTGTCAGACAGCCGTGTTATTAATTATAATTCCACTGCAATCTCGGTGAAGGAAATTATATTTCTAAGAGATTCATCTGAAATACAATAAGAGCTCTGGGTATAATGTGCATTAGAAATGAAATGTATTAAACTGTTTAGGGCCTGTTTAGGCACTACAGCAGTTGATTTTTGATTGGTTGAGTTTAAAAAATCTATAATTTTCAAAGAAGATTATTATAAAGATAAATGTGATGTTGATGTTTTTCCACATGCAGTGCAGCCTCAAACACTAAACAGCTGTCTTGTAGCATTTTTTTCCTTCAGGTTTGAAACCACAGAATCAGAATCAGAATCAGAATCAGAAGAGCTTTATTACCAAGAGGATGTAATGCAGACCCATGTTGACTGCATCATCCACAGACCTGTTTGCTCTGTAGGCAAACTGAAGAGGATCCAGCAAGGGTCTAGTGATGTTCTTCAGGTAGGCCAGGACCAGTCTCTCAAATGACTTCATGACCACAGATGTGAGAGCGACAGGTCTGTAGTCGTTAAGGAGATCACTCAGCCCAGTTATTTCCAAAACACCTCTGACATGTTTGGAAAGTGTTTAGAGATCATGAACTCACAAGTACATGAACTCTTTGTGTATTTTACCCCCAGTTGTTTCAGAGCCACCAGGGAAATAAGGAGGAACTCACTTGCTGAGAACATCAGCTGAAGATGAAACTGACTCAGATATTTGTCTCTAAGCTGCATTTTTCAGTGATTATCTTAAATGTTGTTGGTCTGTTTCTCCCAAAAAGCTTCATATGGTTTCGAAGCACTTGGAATATAGTGCAGAAGTGGTATAGACTGCTTTTTTTTATTTGTAAATCGATGGTTTCGTGAAGAAACTTTAACATCCATGGAAACTTTCCAGGGTTTTTTATTTATTTATTTATTTTTACAGCAATTCCACAGAAGAATCATTTCAGGGAACCATTTTTTTCTTAGTGTGAAGAACATTTTAATAATCTAAAGAACTGTTCTCCACTATAAAAAACCTTTTCTAGAATGGAAATATTCCATGGATGTTAAAGGTTCTTCATGGAACCATAGATGCCAATAAAGAACCTTTATTTTTGCACAAACGGTTTAAAAATAATGGTTCTTTATTGGCATTGATTCCATGAAGAACCTTTAACATCCATGGAACATTTCCATTGCACAAAATGTTCATTTTAGTGAAAAAAGGTTCTTTAGATTATAACAATTTTCTTCACACTAAGAAAAAAAAATCATTCTTTTAAGAACTGTTCACTGGAAGGTTCTTTGGGGAAGCAAAAACCTTTATTTTTTGGTCAGTATGAACCTTGACGGAAAAGAGCTGTGTGAAGATTCCTCAAAATTCTCCTTATGTGTAGAAGAAAGAAGGTCATACGGGTTTGAAACAGCTTGAGGGTGCTTGATTTTTGTAGTACATTTTTAGATCACCTGATTGTTCCTGAAACTCTTATTACTTTGTGTTCTGTCCTTTCATTCATCCCTATAATTCTAACTTTTTTCCACCATCATTCTTTTTTTCTCTCTCTCTCTGTTCTAAGCTAAATGTTTCAGCAGCGACTGTCTCTGAGGCAGGTTAAATTAGGCAGAAATGATAACTCGTGGGAGCTGAGGGGATGCGGCAGGATGTGTAAAACAGACAGAAGAAGAATCCCAGTACCTGGAAACACATGCCCTGTTCTCTAGAAAAACAGCTGACGTAGGTATTAAATGTAGTAGGCCTACTAAAAACACCTCTGTTATATAGTGTTTGTGTTTGGCTGTGCGCCGCTGATTAATGTCTTGCAGTCAAGTGAACCATGCCGTGTATTGATTAGTTCCCAGAGAACATGTTTCCAGCCTGCAGGCCTCCAGTTAAATGCTGATCATTAAAGCTACAACAAAGGTTAGAATCATTAGCAGGGCCACATGCAATATTGCACAAGTCTCTGAGTGGACTAATCAGTTACTGGTTTATTCAGGTTTTCTTTTCTAATGCATTGAGTAGTCCAAAGTGTCAGTGAACAAATCTTTTTGCTGAACTGATTCAAAAGAATTCAAAATGGTTATTTTGCATTTTTATCCTTTTTTGTCAAAAAATGTCTGAACATTTGGCTCTCAGATCAAATGATGAATACATTATTACTTATCAGGAAATTAAAGAGATCAATTTGTCTGCACTGCATTGTTGGATACAGTATTCTGCACAGCAATCTCTTTATTGCACATTTTGAAAAAAGTAGTAGGTCATGCAGTTCATTACTCATGCAAGTAATTTAGCTTTTTGGTAAGAGGAGTACAGAAGTATGCTATTTTGACAGCCTGTATGTTATGTTTGTGGATGGAGTCTATAGGTTATGCGGTCTGTTGGTAGTGTGTGGGTGTTTGCTGTTTCTGTCTTAGCGATATTGTGATATTTCAGAAAAGTCAATAAGGCGTGGAGACTAGAATGAACCCCACGGGCAAGTCAGTATTCCAAGAAATGGAGCTAATTTCTTCCTGCAGTTCGAATCACTTTAGCAGTCCGACTAATGAGGATAATGAGCTCTCACTGCAGTTGTGGCTCCTAGCTGGGCTGCATCCATGCACATTTGCCTGGAGACACTCATAAAGACATTATGTATCAATGTTTGCAAAATCTCATATATAATGTTATTTAAAAGAACACTAAGCGCTTTAATTAAAAGGACTTTGTAATTACAGCAACATATTTACAGCCTATTTAAGTCCGTTGCTTACATTACGAAATAGAACCTTTTCATAAAAATGCCTTTGAAATGATTTGGCAACATCTTGACAAGCTTATTTTCTTCATTTTTTAAAATTTTTATTCAGAAGTATTACTTCTGTGTGTCTGAATATTATTGAAGTATTTTCTGTGCAAAGATTTTATACTTTTACGCATTATAAAATGTATATAAAATGCTTTATAGTTTAGAATTTATTTTTGTTTTCTATTTTATTTGACATTTGTTTTTTATTTTAGTTTATCATTAGTTTTTACACCGTAATCTGTTTTAGTTTTGTTTTCTTTTCAGTTTTCTAGTTTTTGTATATTTGTTTATTTTTTTGGAATATAAAAATTTTGTGGTTTTTAAATTTTTTTATGTAGTTTTTACTTCTCTTTTATTTGTCAGTTAATTTTAGTTCAGTTATAGTTAGTTATGCTATAATCAGTTTTAGTTTTCTAGATCCGGTATATTTCTTTTATTTGTGTGAATATTTTTGCACCATTTTTTGCGTAAATGTTTTATGCTTATATTTTATGTTTTCATATAAAATATATTATAGTTTTGAATTTAGTTTTTATTTGTCAATTCGTTTTTATAGTTTATTTTACAGTTCGTTTTATGCTATAACCTGTTTATAATCTGATGCAGTTTTTTAAATAAATGTTTTATACTTATATTTTTGTTCTAATATAAAGCTTTTTATAGTTTGGAATTTAGTTTTTGAATTGAATTTTATTTGTCAATTTTTTTTATTTAGTTTAATTATTGTTACATTATCGTTACGTCTATCGTTATGTTTACACTATAATCCAGTTTCCTAGATTCTGCATACTGTATTTAGTTTTTATTTTAATAGTAAACAACATTTATTTTAACATTTTTTTTTTATTATTAATTTGTGATTTTTATTTTACTTAATTTTGGAGTCATGAAAATGTATTTTAGCTTAGTTTTAGTTTTTCCCATTTATGTTAGCACAGCTCTGAAAGTGCAGCAGTAGTTGAATGATGTTTGGACTAGGAATGATCCATAATGAATCAACCACAATGGACTGAAAATGAGGAAACATGATGATGGTACAGGTAGATGAACACAAAAATGCTCAGGGGAAATATGTTCAAATGAGTTTATTGATCAATGAAATGGATCGTCAACAGATACATCACAAATACAGGGATACAGACAGAATGAAAAAGTATAAACGTTTTTCAGACTTCGTTTGCTTCCTTCATTTGGAATCGTTTAACATAATCAGGATGGCAAGACGATACACATGACAATGAGGATGACTTGAGATTAGCAAAGATGCTAATGAGTTGGAGGAACTGATACGTTAGTCTGGAGAATAAATGTTGCAAAGCAAACAGAAAACCACATCTTTGCTAAAGTTACAGAAACTGTAAACATGAATCAGGGTCTAGCACCAACATGTAGCCGATGGGCGGCTCGACCTTTGACACCTGACAGAACACAGGAAATATACGCGAGCCTTTAACACGCTAAACTACGAATCCATGCACCATCACGACTAGTGCTACATGAGAGTGAATACGTTACTCCTGCACGGACCATCATCAAATCAAGTGTAAATCCATAATGTCTAAAATAATAACAGCACCAAAAGATTACAGGATGACGCTCACCAGTGTAGGTCCAGTTAGCACCACAAGTTCTGTCAGTTAGACAGAAAACGTTCAGAGAGAGACCAGACTCACTGTTCTTCCACCAAACACACAACGACAGATTAGCTTCTTAGAGACATTTGTTCTCACAGCATGATCAACTAGTCGACTACACATCCAAAAATGAGTTCAAATAGTAAGATTGAGAGACACAACTTCTTAGTGAACATTTTTAGAACACTGAGTTTTAGCACGATCATTTTAATTTAAATTTTCAGCATGATAAAATGCTCTCTCTGAGGAGTTGCATCTTTAATCGCATTTATTTCACCACTGATTCCATCGAAAAACTAATTCACCACTTTTAAGAAAATTAGTCAGGTGATTGTATTATTTTACACTACCATTCAAAAGTTTGTTTACACCACTGAATAAAAAAAAAAAAATCAAATAAAAAATGTCATTTGAAACTGTTTATCTCACAATTGACTTTTTCTCAATTCGGAGTTTATATATCATAATTTGGACTGTTTCTTGCAATTTTGAGGAAAAAGTCTAAATTGTGAAATATAAACTTGGAATTCCAAAATTTCTCTCTCAATTTTGAGTTTATATCTCACAATTCCGTTTTTTGTTTTGCACCGCAGAATAAATAAAAGTAATTGCAACTTTTTATCTCACAATTTCTTGCAATTCTGAGTTTGTCTCAGAATAAAAATAAAAAGTTGCAATTATCTTTTTATTTATTTATTTATTTTTATTCTGTGGCTTCCCTATTAATTTGATCAAAAGTGACAGTAAAGACATTTATAATGTCACACAAGTTTTCTGTTTCAAATAGATGTTCTTTTGAATTTCCTTTTCATTGAAGTATTCTGAAAAAATTCTCACCATTGCCACAAAATTATTTTAAGCAGCACAATGGTTTTCAGCATTGATAATAATAAGAAATGTTTCTTCAGCATCAAATCAGCATATTAGAATGATTTCTGAAGGATCATGTGACACTGAAGACTGGAGTAATGATGCTGAAAATTCACCTTTGCATAACCGGAATAAATTACATTTTAATATATATTTAAATAGAAATTATTTTAACAAATAATTACAAATCTTAAAATGTAATAATATTTCAAAATACAGTTTTTACTGTATTTTTTTATCATATAAATGCAGCCTTGGTGATAAACATTACAAAAAAAATCTTATCAACCCAAGACTTTTGAACGGTAGTGTACATGCAGTCAGACATTTTCGGCCTTACGTTTGATCCTAACTAGTCGACTAGTCATTCAGACGACCCACCGAGTACTTGAATTTGAAAATATGTAGTTTTGCACATCCCTATTAGCAACATTGCTGGTCGGTTTAGAGTGATTAACGTTTGAAACAGTCACAGACAGTAATTCGGATCATTTAACGCTTTAATCTCTCATCTCAGCCGTTATGCTCGCAGTAACCATGGTCGCAGTCATTTTGCTGAGCTAGATTTGAATTGGAACATAGATGGCAATTGGATGCCCAACCTGACCTCATCCGCCATGCCAGCGCTCCGACAGCCAATCAGAATGAGCATTGGCCCCGGCTGTCTCTGTTTACTTTTGCACTTGGCGAGTTCTGAATGCCTCTGCCCAACGCCATCTCATATGTTATGCTCTGATTCTTATCATACTAGCTAAATATAACCACAGGATACACACCACCTTTATGATACTCGATTTTCTGTATTATTTAATGATTGCCGTTTCATCTCATCTGTTTAAAGCTGACTTTTGTTTGATCTGCTGGGATTCTGGGAAACGTTCAGATACACTCATGCGAATGCGTACATACACACACAGTGAGAAAGAGAGAGGACAGAACCCTATGGTACATTAGAGAGGAAGACTATGGTACTTTTGAAATATACCATGGTACTGGAATTCATGTGTCATTGTATTTACATGGTACTTCATGGTATTTCCAAGAACATGGTACATATTCTTAATACAATGGTACATAATTAGAATACCAAGGTATTGCCATGATAAAATGTCCAAAATACCATGGTACAATGTTCAATGCCATGGTAGTACCATGTCCAGAATAGTAAATGCCATAGTAATATCATGGTACCATGTTCAAAATACCAGTCCCATGGTAAAATGATCAAATTACCATAGAAGTATCATGGTATCATGATCAAACGGCATGGTAAAATGTCCAAAATACCATGGTACCATGTTCAATACCATGGTAGTAACATGGTAAAATTTCTAATATACCATAGTAGTTTTCATAGTACCATGGTGTCATGTTCAAAATACCACAGTAGTATCATGGTACCATGTTCAAATGTCATGGTAATTTGTCCAAAATACCATATTACCATGGTTCCATGTTCAAAACACCATGGTAATACCATGGTAAAATGTCCAAAATACTATAGTAGTATCATAGTACCATGTTCAAATACCATTGTAGTACTATGATAAATATGTCCAAAATACCATGGTACATGGTACATTTTTGTAAGTAAAAGAAAGAAAGAAAAGTACTGCAGCAGTATCATGGTAATACCATAGTGTTTTGATATATTCTGTGGTACTACTAAATGATTACCACACTAAAATACTATGGTATTACCATGGTATTTCTGTTAGTTGAAAGAGTAGATGTTTATATTTTCCCAGATTGAATATGCATGTATAGTAAATGTGAACAAAGCGCTAAAAGGCATTTTAATCATATACTGATTAATTTATTAAGTCTGTCAGGACGGTTCGTCCCAAACCGAGTCATGAAGTACATGAATTTGAAGAATGTCCCATTTTTTCCTTTTTTTCTTAAAACAATGAAAAAAAAATCTAGCATCAATACAGACACACATTCAAACACTGCTTGCCAAAAACACGCATATCGTTTCCTTCAGATCACGTACGTTTTTTTCTTCTTCTCGCATCTAAAGGAAACGTGCCGGATGACAGCTTAGCACTTTAAGTACCACTTTAAAGTTGAGGTTAAGACCATTTCGAATGCACCCAAAAAAAATAAAATTAAACAAACGTAAAAAAACGCTAATGCAAGCAAATAACTGTATGTTCAAACATCCGTTCGATGCAAAGGATTGATCTAGAGTCAGACTGCAAGACATGACCCAACTGAAAGTTCTGACTCCGTTAAAAAAATCGTCCGATCCTATTGCAGAAACTTCCGATCACAAGCAATGGTGAAACGTTACATGATATATCCTTGATTCTCTTCTCGGTTGATAATAAAGACACAGGACTGGATGTGAAGGCTTGCATACACTTTGAATCAAGCGCTGTCCTGAGTTGCTCCGGTGGTTCTGGTTCATACGTCAAGGTTCTAGGATCCCATCCAGACCTAAAGGCAGTCCGAAGGAGATGACATGCTCTGTCTTGAACAGCAACCTTTTGGAAAAAGGGAAAAAAAAAATTCTCAAATCTCTGTCCGTGTAAACACGACCAAACGAGTGAGCATAAAGCACGATATACGGTTAAGCACTTCCTTTGCTGTTGCAATTCTACCGTCGAACGGAAAAAAACACAATAAAGTATTCATTGTTGCAGTAGCTCGGTCTTCCCTCTGTTTTGACTGATATGTTAGGCAGAGGTTAAGGAGTCCCGCCCCGTTCCAGCGGCAGTGCAGCCCCTGGCGAAACTGAGGTCTCAAATCGATCTCAAAGGGTGCAAAGCAATATTGCACTGCTGTTCTGACAGGACAAACAAAGCGGTGCTCAAAAACAAACAAATAAACTAAAACAAAAGCAAACACAATCCATAATTAAGGCTATTAAAAATATTGCAGAATAATTTGGCCCCTGTTTTTGAGACAGACTGCCACAACAGTCAAAACTTTCCCCACTACATATCATAGCAAAATATTTAGAGCAGGGAGTGGAGAAAAAAAAAAAAAAATTGTAAAAAGAAGAAAAAAGATCCTCTTTGGAGTCTTTATTTGGTTTGGGATGCTTTAAAGGGAATCGTAAATATTTCTGTTCAAAAATAAATAGATTGGAGCCAAGCGAAAATTCGGAAAGTAAAAAAAAAAAAATCTGACTCCTGCGACATTTTCGTAAATTTGTTCAATTTTCAGCGTGCACTTGTAAAACCTAAAGGTATAGCAATCAGCGATTTCCACGTCAAACAGTGGCACTGGACGGTGCAATGCACCGTGGGATCCTTGCAATCCCGCAAGCCTCCTACAGCGGGTGCACCGGGGCCAATGGGACAAGAGAAGGGAGTTTTGGAGGGAAATGCACCCCTCGTCTCCTGGAGGGGGGAATCAAAGCAAAGGCCCTCGCTGTTCTCCTTGAGTGAGACGCAGGTCGAGAGCCAAAGTCAGCAAGTTTAGGGTGTTTACACCACCGTGTCTTGTGGCCGTGTGACTCACACCCACTCCTGCATGGAGCGTTTGCAGTACAGTATGTGTCGGGGCGTCCCCTTCCTCTTGAACTGAAAGACGGTGTAGATCAACACCAGCAGGCAGAGCGCCAGGACGCAGGGAATGACGATGGCGATGACTTTGACCGTGCTGGCTTCATTGTCCAGTTTAATCACAACGTCTTCGTCCTCTGTCGGCTGCATGTCGGGGTCAATGGGCGTGATGTCGCATCCCATGAAGTCTTTGAGGATGGAGCGAGGGTAGCCGGGCTCCACCCGCAGCCTGTGGTTGTTGAACTTCCAGTACTCTTTGTCCTTGTAGAAGTAAGTGAAACCTGCAAAGCATTGACACGGGAGACATTTGTAAGTTGTTTTTATATTTATATTGGATATTTAATTGTGCATGTTAGTTTCCACCTATTTTTACATTTTTAATTACATTTGCGGACATCAAACGCTCACTTAAATATAATCTTTAACAAATCTCAAAGTGAATATCTATTTTTCATACTGAACATTATAATATAGTGATGCCTAAATTCACTTGTAGCATTTTAATTAATTCAGGGCTATTAACTAAAACAAAATCTATAAACTTTATCTGACATATATAAAAACATATATTTTTTTTTTTGCAGCTATAGTAGTTGCCAAGGCAATAATTCTCAATTTAATTTAGTTTAACTTAATGTACTAAAATAATTTAAACTAAAATAAAAATGAATAAAAACTATGTAGACATATGTATAAAAAACTAATAAAAAAAAAATATATATTTCCTGTCACTCTACACTAAAGCTGGTGAATAAAGATTCTAAATCCTGGAAATAAAAATGTTCCAGACTGGAAGAGGGGCTCAGTGTGATCTAAAAAGTGTGATCTGAAAGGCTTATCGTAAGACCACGGGTTATCGTAACATCGATACCAGCATTAAAACTTGACTAGAGCGGAGGAAAAAAATGCTATCCTTTCCCATCTCCCCATGATCAGCTGGCCATGATGACACATAATTAGGGTCAATTTTTTTGACTCTGTCTCGCCCACAGAGGCCTTTTGGGTAACGTGCAGAGACAGGGCTGAAAGAAAGCCCACAATCACTATCAGAGTGTGGATAGCCCAACAATTTCCCTGGATTATCAATCCACCCTTCACGCTCAGATGAGCGCCTGTGTCCACGGGCAAACCTGGCAGCGGGGCTGGGTACAGATGGCATATGCGTGGCTGTCGACCTGCGCGCTTGCAGCTACGGACTGAACTCATGCAAGACGTCCCCACCCAGAGAGCTTCTGCCAGAGACATTCACACTCGTCCTGCACAACCTTTCAGAGCTGTGTTCTTGTGCAACTGATGAACGATTTAAACATTGACAGCCAATCAGAATCAATCCTGCTATAACGAGCTCGAGAATTTAAAGCGGCAGATGAGTGTGCACTTGGAATAAACAGACGATATCGTCCGCTGGTGTGGATGCTAATATAGTTATCGTTCTTGGTGTGAACGGGCCTTTAGTTGGCTTGAAATGAATGTTTTGTCACCATAAAAGTGGTCCATGTGATTTGTGCACAATATTTCAAGTTTTATCATGCATTAAATTTGAAAGCCAAAGCAGAAGGTAAGTTAAATATTGGTGTGTTCCTCACACACAGCTATTGTATGACTTCAAAAGACTTGGAATATAGTACAGGGTCATATAGATAATTTTTGCAGAGTTTTTATGTCATTCTTTCAGTTCAAAAGCATCCCGAATAGAAAAAAGCAAGTCTTAAGGGTTTGAAAGGACATGAGAGTGAGCAAATGATTAAAATTTTAACTGAATTTTCAAGTTTGGAATAAAAACCTTGTTAAAATGGCCAACAACTTAAACTAGATTGGAAGATTACATAATAAGAAATTACAGTAAATTATAAATGATATTACAAATATTACAGTACAGTATTTGTCAGTTTATGTTGGTTTAAAACATAATTTATATTCTGAATGAACAATGGACATAAAGAAAAAAAATAATAAAAAATTGTAATATATAAAAAAAAATATATATAATGTTAATATATATAAAAATTATCATAAAATTTATATATATATACATACCTATCTCCTTTGAAGAAGTAGGTCTTGGCCACGTCCTCCCACCAGACGGCTGTCTCTATACTCTGCGCTGGCATGCCGTTTCCAAACATTGAGATGTCCTGCGGGTAGCCAGGCTGTAGCATTGTGTCCTTGAACACCCAGAACTGCTTGCCTAGAAAAAGCACAAGAACAAAGAAGAAATCAGGAGATTACAGGATTCAGCCCAGGGTAGATTTTGAGAACGTTCAGTCATTTAGATCAGTCAAAGAAGGAAAATGTAAATCATGGTTTCTATAAATTCTTTATGACTTGCTGATTTGTTCAAACGTGGCTACACATATCGCTGAGGGGCTTCTTGATTTTGATTATATATTGTGATGATTTTAATGCGCTTTTTATTTGGCCATTACATGTCCTGAAGTCTGTGTCACAATTTCTTGCTGTGACATCTGAGTATAAGAGTGTTGACAAAAATGCTTTTATATTGTTTTTCCTTGGTGCTCATTTAGTGAATAACAGTGAGGAAAATAAGCCTTGATTGATTGTACTGTATTTTGTTGCATACTTTAGTATTAATCATAATGGCTGTTTGGTTGAAATGTTGGTTATAAAAATCACTAAATAAACATTTTAAGCCATTTATCAGCAAATACATAAATACGTGTACATTATAAAATAAAAAAATAAAAACATATATAGTCTATTGAGAACATTACAGTAAACATTTATCATTTGTTTTTTTTCTCTCTAAATTTTAAATTAAAGGCAGTACTATCCCTAGTCCCACTGTATGCACATTCATCCAATGGAAAAACTTTGTAAAGATAACCATAATCATATTTCCATAATCATAGTTTGTGCCGAATAACTGATAATCACTGAGGTTATTGACACGGAATCCTCAATATTTACATCATTTCCAGATAAATGTCTGTTTCAGCAAAACCAAACATTCAGTTTCACAGTTCAGACACTTCCTGTTTGCCTTTAATTACCTTGAGCAGACCTTTGGCCGTGCGTCTGCCACCGTTACTCAGACCTGACATGTTAATGCCTTCACTTTAAAATGTCAGTGTGCTTTAGAGGCGCTCGTGGAGGAGGGAGGAGAGCAGGGATGCAGCACTGACCCTCTGAGCTCAGGAAACATGTCCACAGCGGGCCGGGTTAAGGGCTGTCATGGTTTGTTTGGAGTCCGAGGGGTCAGAGGAGGACAGGTCCGTCATTTTTCCTCTGGAGGAGGAAATGCCTGTCACGTCACCTGGGTCTTTCTCATGGCCCTCTCAGCGGGGTCAAGCGTCTCTCTGTGCGAAACGCAGGGGCCGGAGAGTGCAAGAGAGATCACTGCAGACCCCTGGAGCCTAGTATGCGTGTTTGCTTATTCATGTCTGTGTTTTGTCAGTGATTGTGCGAGTATGTTTGAGAAAGTGAAATTGCAGGATGATTTTATTGTAAGTGTTGGCTTGAGGTTAGCGTTATCCAGAGCAACACATTTAAACGTCCAGATTTGGCCATGCTTTCTGACCTACTTAACTGCTCAGAGGTCAGTGTAAGCGATCCTCACTCTGCGCTGCTTTCTTCTGGCAATGAGCGTGAGAAATGTGTTTATTTGCTTCCACATGGACCACACACACTGTTTACGAACCCACGGGAAGAAAATCACAAATGTGATGAGTTTATAAGCTTAATCATAATGACCTCAGTGTGATTTCAAAAAAATTCTCATCAAAAACACATTATATGAGAGTTATTTTATTCACTTTGTATTTTATATAATATATATTTCTATTATTATTTTAGCATATATTACTATTTATAAAATATTACTATTATTTTAGCATATATTTATTCATGAGACTTAATAATAATTTTTATTTTGATAATATATTATGTATATAAATTAATATTATTATTATATGATTAAAATATAAGATAAGAATCATTATTAAAATATATTATTTTTAAAACTACCACTAGTACATCATTTATAATTGTATTTAATAATATAATTTATAATATGACAATATAAAAATTATATACAGTAATATTAATATTATAAATATTAATATTAATGTTTAAATGACATTTCAATTAAATGATTTATTTTTATACCTTAATGTCTATACATGATTATATTATTTAAATATATATTATTTTAAATATGCACAAACAATTTTAGGAATTTTATGAGGAAAAATATGAGACAAAGTTGATGCACAAAGTGCACACAATCACACATGAATACACGGAAACAACTGGTAATTGTTCCATCCATCGATAATTCAATCCATCCCTCGTTCCTCCTGCTCTCTGATCTGATACTGGAGATGTGAGGTGTGCAGGCCAATGAATAAGATGACAGGCATGGTGGGCTAAAAAGGTTCATTAGGCTCTCTAAACACGGGAGACCATTTGTCTAGTTGTCGAGGACGAAAAATGTGTGGAAAACGGCTGTGTTTGTGTAGGTGTAGGTGTGTGTGTGTTTGCTTGCGTATGTGTTATCATCTCATGTGGCAGAGTCTCTTCTTTTCCTCTTTAGCGATTTTCAACTCACTCTCTCACACACACATGCTCTCTTTCTCCCCCCATGGGAATAACACAGCTCGATATATTCAGGCCTTTTACATGACTATACTGAAATTTACTGTTACACATGCAGTATGAATGTACAGAACTTTACCTTTCAGCTAAATACACACATTGCACAGAACCTAAAAGAGTCATAGGTTACGGTTACAAAAGTGGTACTTAGTGAACAAAGTAAATCTGGCAAAAACATATCCACATGACATT
>NW_015557091.1:3299720-3302031 GCF_001515605.1 Sinocyclocheilus anshuiensis | reverse complement strand
TAGTATTAATAATAACTTATTTTATTTAATATTATTTATAATGATATACATATAATAATGCATAATAATAAGAATTATTATTATATAAATGTCAAAATAAAAAGAAATGATTATATTTATATCATTTTTATAATATTATTAATATATTAGCAATATAAATTATTATCATTTAGTCTCATTATTATTTTATTATTGTTGTCATACATCATTTATTAATCCTTTTAATTTATTGATCATATTAAATATTGCAACATTTGTACATGCCTATTTCCTTTCGATTGTGTTTAAATATGACTCATGTTCTTGACAGGTTTTGTGAGATTCACCATCATAGACGCTCTCACACACATGCATGTTCTTACAGTCACTAGATGAACTCCTAACGGTGTTATATTTAGAGGCAAACTGCCCTCCGCTCCAGTAAAGCCGTGCAGATAAACCCATGAGAGCCCTACAGCAGTTGACCCCTCTGTAGAAAGTCTCATCTTGACGCTGTTCCCTCACTAACTCACCTGTGACGCTTGTAAACAAATTGTGCTGAAGGACGTTGATCTGATGTGTAGAAATCTTACCTTTGAAGAAAACAAATTTGCCCTTGCTGTTCTCATAGACGGCGTCGATCTTGGGTGGCAGACCCCTCCAGAAGACATTGATAAGCATGGGGTAACCGGGCATCACAGCGTTATCTCTGACCCTCCAAAACCAGTGCTCCTTCATAGAGAGAACATGATTGGAAGAGAAAAAACATAGAAACATTAGCTGTATGGAACATTTCAGACATATTTCGTAAGGCTTTGCGTGTTGTTTTTTGGAGCACAGAGTGGTCAATACAAGGCTTTAGAAGTTTAGTCTTGTAAACAGCAGCTTTTCTGTTGTTTACAAGTCATTTTCATAGGACAAAAAAGTGTATTTTATAAATAACTCGAACCCAAATGGGAATATAGTTTGAGTTGTGGCATCCTGGCCTTTACCTACAGCCGTTCTGCCACAGCTGCTCTCACTTCCAGCTCTGGAAAATCCCACGTCACACATCTAGAGCTTTGATGCCATTGCTTTGATGCTCCAAAGCTTGTTTAAACGTTAGTGGCAAAACAGACAATATCTCCGTCATAACTCCGTAACAATTGTTCCCTCCTGGGAAGCTCTTACGAGTCCAGAAATCAAAATTGATAAAATTGATTTATAAAACAGACACTGTGGGCAATTTCATATCTCACAGTTCCCAGCAGACCCAGGAGGCTTTTTAGTCGTAATGAAGAGCAAATGATGCACATTAGGTGTGTAAGTGATGTTTATCTGAATGCTTTTATCATTCTTGTGCTGCTGGAGAGGATGATGGCAAATCAAGCCTGTCGCCTCATAAACTGGATAAACGAGTAACATTTTCTGCCAAGCTTTATGTCCATTCGTTCCGAACCTGTATGACCTTTTTCTTTTTCCGTTGAACATAAAGTACTATTTTTTTGCATTGCAGTAAAAAAATGGATCTCATATGTGTGTATGTAACATTTTAAATAGCATATAATATTATTTATAATAATTTAAATAATATAAATTAATATACACGTAATAATATATAGTAAATAATTTAAATATGAATCATTTCAATATAAATAAAAAAATATAATGAATATATGTAATATTTAATCTCTATTAATTCCAAACCTGTATGACTTAAGTAGAATTAACTTTGGTGTATAACTTGTCCCATACTCACTTAAATAATACCTTAAATTTGATTGGGTCCTCTGAGCAGCCACCTAGCAACCGCATAGCAACATACTAACATACTATTTAATATATTAAAAACATAATATTTTTTATAAGATAAACGAGTAACATTTTCTGCCAAGCTTTATGTCCATTCGTTCCGAACCTGTATGACCTTTTTCTTTTTCCGTTGAACATAAAGTACTATTTTTTTGCATTGCAGTAAAAAAATGGATCTCATATGTGTGTATGTAACATTTTAAATAGCATATAATATTATTTATAATAATTTAAATAATATAAATTAATATACACGTAATAATATATAGTAAATAATTTAAATATGAATCATTTCAATATAAATAAAAAAATATAATGAATATATGTAATATTTAATCTCTATTAATTCCAAACCTGTATGACTTTTTTTCCAGATGCTGAACATAAAATGTTGCAAATAATTTTTTTGCATTGTAGTAATGAAAATGGATCTCATATTTGTAACATTTTAAATGGCATATAATAGCATTTATAATAATTTAAATGATATATATGAATATAATTAATAATATATCATCAATAATTGAAATCTATTTAATAT
>NW_015557091.1:3295447-3299681 GCF_001515605.1 Sinocyclocheilus anshuiensis | reverse complement strand
CAATAATATACTTTGGGATGTAAAATAACCTTAATGTCAGGAAAAAGTTTTAATGAGATTCTCAGAATAGTTCTCATATTTGTGCATGTTATAATTTAAATAATATGTTATGGAATGAATATATATAATTAATATATAATATGTACATTTATTTACGCAATTGTTATTAAAATATTTAATATTTATAATATTGTTATATTATAAAATGGATAAACAAGTATTGTGTAGTGCAGCACAGCTGGAACGTGATATTGACCAATCAGCATCCAGAACCACAATTTGTTATATGCAGTTCCGAGATACTTTGCTGTGCACCATAAGTCTGTTTCACCAGGACTGAATCTCTCAGAATGCAATGTAACAGCAAGTTTGAGCATAACATATGGCTCAAAGATGACAACCCCATTATTCTTCAAGCACACATTTGCTTCTGACTAACCTTATGCAACAAATTGAGGAATGCAATTTGACCATCAGAATCTCTAAAACCGAAGGCGTCTTTCATTTTATCCTGCAGTAAGGCGCTCAGATGACACTTCTTCAGCCTGCTCCTCGCTGACAGTATTTTGTACTCAAGTATAGAGATGTCATTCTTCAGATTTTGCACCACTACTTTGATTCCCCTTGTTCCTCACTGTAGCTAAAAATGTATCAAACAGAGCACAGGCTTTTTGTTTACTAGTGACGTTTGCTAAGTCAGATATCAGTAATACTCGTACAGTAGAATTAACTTTGGTGTATAACTTGTCCCATACTCACTTAAACAATACCTTAAATTTGATCGGGTCCTGTGAACAGCCACCTAGCAACCGCATAGCAACATACTAACAACCACTCAGAACACTTTAGCGACTGCATAACAATGCAAAGACAACACTCCAGTGTTGTGGCTGTTTTATACACACTCCTCTTTCTCGTCCTTCTCTTACCAGCTTCTTCTATCCCGAAACCAGAGAAAGACAAACAAATTTGACTGGCACTCTGTAATCACAGGGAAGCCCACGCACACAACAGTGATCTACTAGTAAACGCCACATTCATCTGTGTTTCATTAGTGTTTGAGAGAAGACACACTGTTGTGTCTGTGTTCAGCCCCATCCGGCCTGAATGAGTGAGAAATGACAGCCTCAGCATAGCTTCAGCTTTAAAACAGGCTGATGACTTTTTTTTTTTTATGTATTATTATAATTTTATTCATTTATTGAATGAAAGCTCATCCTAAAACTGGCAGATAAAAAATATTTAATAATAAGGATCATTATTAATATTTAAGAACCAATAATATTGATGATAATTGATGATAACTGAGCAAATCAGCATATTAGAATGATTTCTGATCATGTGACACCGGACACTGGAGTAATGATGCTAAAGATTCAGCTTTGCATCACAGGAATACATTTTATTTAAAAATATATTAAAATAAAAAACTGTTACTTTAAATTGTAATAATATGTCACATTTGTGTCGATCTTACAGTATATATATATATATTCATATATTCACAATACCAAATTACCGAATATATCAGCAGAGATGAGTTCAACTACAAAGTCAGACTTGGAAAGGTTTCATTTGACATTTTGACAGTTAAGACCTTAAAATGTAGGCTATTTCTGTTACAAAGGTGGTTGTGTGGGGTTGCACGAATTTTGGACCTTAAAAAATGGGTCACAGGGCAAAAATGTATTCTGCTTTGTTCTATAAGAAAGTGTGTCTTATGTGACCCTCTGTACCTCATTTTTTGGAACAGTCACTCTCAGAGAGACCATTATCGGGTACAAGTTAGACTTCTTTTTAAAATATCTCTAATTTAGCTGAGTAACACAGAGGAGTGTAATGTTAAATATAATGTTAAAGTACAGGAAGCAGCAGTAGGATAAGAGAAATTGAAGCACAAGATGTTCACTTATTAGGATCAGAGCTTCAGAACTTCTTGTGATGCCATATAAAGAGCTTATAAAAAAGAACTTATAAAAGCTTCTGTATGTGGTTGTTTAAAATGTAATATTTCTTGTTTAAATATAAATGTGTGTGTGTGTGTGTGTGTGTGTGTATTTATCCATTTAAGACTTGAGAGACTTAAATCAGTGTCATGTCTGGTTCATTTATGGAATCATTAAGAAAAAATAGGAATGGGAAATGTCTCATATTTCCCGTCCCTACAGCTACATATCGATTTATTCAGATGTCAGAAATGATCAATGGAATTTGATTTGATTTCACTAATATTTGAATGTGTTTGTTTGATTTGGCAGGACGAAGCAGTAAGTTACGAGAGCTCAGATGACGTGAATACAGATTCCATTTAGAGGTTTGGTCTGCTCAAATGATGCACACTGTAACAGCCAGCCAGTACTGAACACAGGGATGTGTGCGGAGAGATAGAGGGATGGAGGGATGCATGGGAAAGATGAAAGCACCGTGAGCAGTGTGGTTCTGGGCAGGTTGAGAGCGTGCTGCTGGGAGATCGGCCTCTATCCCTCTGCCTCTCACTATTTCACAGTCTACAGATCCCTCACCAGACTGTGAAACTCTCCTCACAGGACTGGATGGAAGAGATCTGTCACCAGGCACAGACTTAAACCGCATCAAACAGCAGCACTCAGGAGATGGCCAGTCAGTTGAGTGAGTGAGACACACTCTCCAACACTTCAAACACACATACTTACTATAGAGTGAGAGAGAGGGAGGAGGGAACTGACTGTTTATATTTATAGAAAAAAAATAATTATTAACTTGTAAGACTAGTTTAAGCAGGCTACTGTATGTAACCGGCCACTGGTTACATAAAGACACATGTTACACACATCTTCCGTCCAACAACCATGAGCCGCCAATGTGAGGATCTGACATGCTTCTGAGCTTAGATGGCAGACTTTGAGCATTTTACTGCACAGAAATATGTTTGTGTTAGCTGTGATGATAGACTACTCCAGTTTACAGCATGTGAGAGCGAGCGACTGAGCGAGTAAGTGAGGAAATGTTACAGCATTCATGATAGATTTTGTTTTCCCAGAGGCGTCTGCTGTGAAACTGGGAAAGGAAACCAAGTGACAAGATTAGAGCCCAACAAAAACCCCCTTCATGTGGAATAAATCTACACGTCAGCATGAGTTTGGCGATTCAGAAAAAAAGATACTTTCTGTAGTAAATCTGTGCCGTAGCCTTCAGAGACGTGAGCTCTGCTTCACAAACACACACACAGATCACAACTACTGGACCCGGTCTTTATTCATATACATCTGAAGAAATATGATATCCATAAGTGAGCAAACTTTACTTTCAGAGAGAATCAGCTTTTTTAAAGGAGTTTCCATTGTTAATCTGTTGAAGTCTTCTCATCAGCAACCCTCTTTTGGCAACTCCTTGTAGTGGACATCAATTCGTCAACTTTTTTTTTTCCCATTGGTGCACTTATGATATGTAAATCATTGCACTGATTTGAGTTTATAGACTTTGTTTTTTGCAGTCATGGATTTTGGAGTTATCACCTCTCTGAAAACCTAATGAGAACATGCTGATATTCTCAGCATGAGATAAAAAGAAATGTAAAAAGATGTATTATTAAAAATCTTATATTAATATAAAGGCATATTATTCATACATTTTTCACACATTATATTTTACTTATATTGTAGTATATATAGATTAAAAATAATTCAAACATTTTTCATTTTATTTTAAAATGTTTAAATAATAATATTTATCATATTTATTTACCATTGGCTGGTAAGAATATTTCAATATTTTTTATTTAGTTTCAGTATTTTTGAAAGAAGTCTCTTAAAGGTCCCATATTGTCAAAACTGAAATTTCCTGGCTTTTTTCACGATAACTGAGGTCTAGGGGCTATTTAACTACCATATAAGTCAATCCACAGTAAAATGCACACAGCCTGCATAAAGTAGCTGTGATTAAATTTCAGCAGGAAACTATTTTTACAGCTACATTATTGTTCCAGCCACAATTAATCACAACAATGTATATACAGTACATTTACAAATGATTATATATAAATCGTCAGTTTGTTGTTTTACACACATGCACATTATTAGACATTATTTCACACACGACATAGTCGTGAGATGCAAGAAACATAGACATATGGCAAGAAATCTGTAGATGCGCCCATAACAACAAAAGACGATACTTTAGTTAACCTTTTCTGATAAGAAGTGTGTGCTGCAAAC
The DNA here is from genome assembly GCF_001515605.1 of Sinocyclocheilus anshuiensis. Classification (NCBI taxonomy): domain Eukaryota; kingdom Metazoa; phylum Chordata; class Actinopteri; order Cypriniformes; family Cyprinidae; genus Sinocyclocheilus; species Sinocyclocheilus anshuiensis. The sequence continues at coordinate 3,295,488 of NW_015557091.1, read as the reverse complement.
GCGAGCATTTTTGACGATCGTTTCTGTCCAGTCTGCTCATT
>NW_015557091.1:3293228-3295285 GCF_001515605.1 Sinocyclocheilus anshuiensis | reverse complement strand
ACCGCAAATATATATTCTTAAGGACATCAAAACCTAAAATAAAACTCCAGAAAGGTATAAAATATGTGACCTTTAATCCAATCAAGACTGCATTTATTTGATCAAAAATACAGTAAAATACAGTAAATTAACAGTAATATTGTGAAATTATTGCATTTTAAAATAACTGTTTTGTATTTCAATATATTTTAAAGTGTAATTTATTCCTGTGATGCTAAGCTGAATTTTCTAGCTTGTAACACTCCAAAGAGAAAGGAAAACTTGAAATCGCATCATATGACCCCTTTAAAACAAACATTACTGAGCCCACTCAACTATCACACTGGAGGGTTAAGAATTCATTGAAGGCAGCTCTCAGGTTCAGCGAGCAAAGAAAAGCTCATTGCTCTGACTAATAGGTCAATTTCCTTCAGCTCAAGCGCTGAGAGAACAAAGAGAAAACACCCACACAGCGAGGCATAACGCTGGCTGAAACGCTTCCTGCAGTGTGTGTGTGTGTGTGTGTGTGTGTGTCTGAAGCTGCCAGCGCTCTAAACACAGTGTTGAAGATGAGCTTATTTCATATAGTAATTAAGACATATGAATCTGTTTGTTTTGTGTATTTCTGACAGTTACTGTATGTCTCATTCATTGGCTTACCTTAAACACGAACATCTCCCTCCTGAGGATGGCTAACGTGTTGAAGCTGCCGTCACAGATGTCTGGCTTAGCATTCGGGTGCATTGGTTTGTCGCCGGTCGGTATTCGCGGAGGCCGTGTCTGCCTGTCGTTTTTGCGTGGATCTACGGGAGGGTGCGAATGGGCTGGTAGGACCGTTAGGTCCTGAAGAGAGAGAGAGAGAGAGAGAGAGAGAGAGAGACAAGGGTTATCAAACACCAAATGTTTTCTAGTTTCTAGAGATTTTCTTAAATTTTTTTTATCACAATTAAGGTTGGTTGTAGCCAGAAACCTCCTCATAAATGGCAAAATCCTATCTCATAATAAAATTTTAGAGTCTAAATTCAATATTAATGTGCAATTTGCTTGGCAATAAACTAATGTACTGTTTTAATTGTTGAAATAATTAATTATCAAGAATAATTACATTCAATCATAGAATATTGTGTTTTATCATGATGCTATTTTATTATATTTTATAAAAGCAATCCTAAGGGGGCTTTAGAGGCTAAATGTCATGCGTACAAATACCCCTTACCCATTGTACAACTGGTATATGTTTATTTATCATATTTCTGTTGTCGCATTTATAAAGTCATATAAAATAAATCATTCCATAAGTATTTAAATGAAATGAATAATAATAATAATAATAAATAAATTAAATAATTAAAATAATTACATTGAAAATTATTATTATTATTAATCTTATATAGTAAAAATATTTCATATTATTTAAATATTTTTCATAAATTATATTTGATTTTATTTATACTGCAGTATATATCACAATTATGTAAATAAGTAATATATTTCATTAGCCTAACTTTATATCAGTTTATGGTTATTGTGTTAATATAAAATTTATTAATACACCTTACCCATTGTACAATGGTATGTTTATTTGTCATATTTCTGTTGTCGCTTTTATTAAGACATAGAAGAATAAATAAAAATAATTAATTGAATAATTACACTGGAAAACAATGGTATTATTATTATTATAAATCTTATATTTAAAAAAAATCATATTGTTTATATATTTTTCATACATTGTATTTTATTTTATTTATATTGTAGTATATATCACAATTATTTCACCAAGTAATATATTTCATTAGCCTAACTGCTTCATTAGCCTAACAGTTTATGGATATCATGTTAATATAAAATTTATAAAACTGATTACATGTGTATATCAGCAATTTTTACAGTTTTGAATGCTCATCCAACAAGTTTTGTCAAAAAAAAACAAACTTTTAAAAAGATTATATTTTACATTTCAATTATAAATTATTTATATTGTATATTTATTATAAATTATATATATATATATAGATATATACACACACACACAGAGACGTTATATATATATATATATATATATATATATATATATA
>NW_015557091.1:3292843-3293126 GCF_001515605.1 Sinocyclocheilus anshuiensis | reverse complement strand
CAAAGAGTGAAAAATTGAAGGGGGTCTGAATACTTTCCGTACCCACTGTATATATATATATATATATATATACTAGAAGATTTCACAAATAATTACAAAGAAACGACAAGTAACTATGCAAGCTCGTTTTAGCCATGGAATAAAAAAAATGTAAACATTTTATCTTGACGTTTTTTCTCACAACTTTGAGTGTATATGTCAAAATTCTGAAATTTTTCTCACAATTCTGAAAAAAAAAAACATAGATTTGCATTTCTTTTATATACAGATTCTCCAGACACAT
>NW_015557091.1:3291654-3292608 GCF_001515605.1 Sinocyclocheilus anshuiensis | reverse complement strand
TATATATATATATATATATATATATATATATATATACAATCATACATTGTACATTTATTACATATAACATTTATTATATTATATATACTATTTGTATTGTGTTATTATGAAAATAAAGGTAAAAGAAGCTAGATAATCTCATCGATCAAATAAATTGGTTTTATAATATTCATCTGGACCATTGGTATTACAAACAAAAAAAAAACTATCATGTGCTCTCGCATCAATTATAGTCCAGCATACACCTCGATTATCTGTGGACTCATTATCACAGCACAGCAGACGGCTGACCCGCTCTGAAGAGTCCAAGCTGTTAGTACAATGAACTAAGACGTCAGATTTTTGGAAGAGCCGGCAGAACGCTACGAGCCCGCAGATCGAGAGGTCAAGAAATCCTCTGTGAGAATGAAAGGATAGGTGATTAAATGGAGAAAATAATGAATGATTTTAAGTATGAATCAGGCAGGAGGGCGGCCTGACAGGATTAGCCCTCTGGAGAACCACAGAGAGAAGTGACTGTCTGAAATCAAATCTCCTGAAATAGAGCGAGGATTACAGCCCTTCACGCGTTACATAACGCATGGCCAACAGAACGGAGATCTCCTCTGGTGAGAGTGATGGATATTGAGAGAACGTAGTTGGGAATGTGTGCGTGATACATAAGATGTACGAGTATCTCCACCCTCCGCGGTCTCATCCTGTGTCAGGAGGAGGAAAGAGGAAGTCCAAAGGGACGGACGTTGGATGGAATCCAGGAAAGAGGATCTGAACATCTCAGGAACGTGCATTTTAGTGTTTTTCTGGATGGCAGTGGAGGAACAGAGGGAAAAATAATGCAGTAGGTTTTTACATTTTATAAGGAAAGCATGGTTGCCAAAGCATTGGTTGCCAGGGTGTTGCTATGTGGTTGCTAAGGGGTCCTCATTTGAGCTAAACACTGAGGTTTAATATTCA
>NW_015557091.1:3279724-3291644 GCF_001515605.1 Sinocyclocheilus anshuiensis | reverse complement strand
AACTTTGAGTTTATATGTCAAAATTCTGAAATTTTTCTCACAATTCTGAAAAAAAAAAACATAGATTTGCATTTCTTTTATATACAGATTCTCCAGTCACACTTGTAAAGAACATAACACTGATGTCTTCACTTCCAGGTCAAGAAGCTATCAATCAAAAACTCACCAGCCAATGAGAACCCACCACTGCTAACCCCGCCCCCATGAGGGATTTGTGCCAGAATGGCAAACAAAAACTCAGGTAGCGTAAATGAAAACTTCAGATGCATTAGCAAAGTTAGCAAAGCATGCAGTGTATTTAAATACGAAGTCATACATTTTTTTCCTAAGATATTTTATTCATTTTCAGTTTAGATTTTCATTAGTTTTTTGAGAAGTTGTGTTCAAAATTAAAGGCACAAATCCGATTCCAAAAATTCGGAGAAAAAAGTCTAAATTGTGAGATGTAAATTCAGAATGTGAGTTTATGACTCAGAATTCTGAGGAAAAAAAAGTCAGAATTGTGAGATAAAAAGTTGCATTTACCTGTTTTTATTATTTCATTCTGTGGTTGAAACAAACTTTCATGAGTAACACATTAAATTAAACAATTTTCTTAAGTAGAAAGACTGAAATATTTTATTGTAAAAACTACTCCAATAATCTGTTTTATTTACTTCGAAAAATCCTTTTTTACACTGTAGAAAAAGTATGTTGTGAATTGAGTGTGTTCTGGGTGAATCTTACCGTAGATCTTCTGGATGCCCTGCAGATCATCATGTGGCAGTCTGAAGTTCTCTGTGTCCATGTACTGGTAGAAGGGGGCCATGATGGCAGTGGGGTCGTTAGAGTGCTCCAGGCCTAACGCGTGACCCAGTTCATGTACTGCCACCAGGAAGAGGTCGTTCCCTGTACACACAAAATACACACATAAGCTAATTAAACACTGAGACCTATACTGCAGCACAAATAAAATCTTTTAAATCACTGTAAATTATTAAGATAAAAGTACCACATCTTGGTTAAGTTGCCATTAATACTCTCATCCTGTGTGAACAATTTAGTATGATTCCTGAAACAATGACTCTTATGAATCAATTCATTTGAGGGAATCAAGCCGGTTTGTTTTAGTGAATCAGAAACATACAGTCTGAACTTTGTAGTCTGATTCCCAAATGAACAACTCTTAACGAGCCATTTCATTTTTTAGTGAATCAAAATGAACAAATGATTCTTATGAGCAAGTTCTTTTTCAGTGTATCAAAACAAGCGATTTTTACAAGCTGGTTCTTTTTTTGTTAGTTAAAAACAAACACAGTATGACCACTGTAATCCAATGACCAAATAAACAACTCTTAGAAGCCATTTTTTTTGTGAATCAAAGCAAACACATGATTCTTATGAGCTGGTTCTTTTTATCCAAAGTCGCTAAATGAATGTAAATGTATTCTATTTTTATTTATTTATTTGTTTGGTAAATGAAAGCAAACCAATGACCCTCATGAGTTGGTTTCTTTTTTAGTGAATTAAAAACATACAGAGTGACCATTGTTGTCCAGTAGTCCAATTATAAAATTATCAAATCTAACAAGCTGTTTTGTTTTTTTAATTCAAAGCAAACAAATCATTCTTATGAACCAGTACTTGTTACCAAATTGAACCAAAAACAAACTAATGACTTTTATAGACTGGCTCTTTTTTAGTGAATCAAAATGAACAAATGACTCTTATGAGCTGGTTCTTTTTTAGTGAATCAAAATGAATTAATGACTCTTATGAGCTGATTCTTTTTTGTGAGTCAAAAACATACAGTTCGATCCTTTGTAGTCCGATTCTCTAATGAATGACTCTTATGAGCCATTTCTGTTTTTAGATCAAAACGAACCAATGATTCTCATGAGCTGTTTTTTTTTTTTCTTTTCAGGACCCAAACAACTATCTACATTTTTCTTCTTGCAGAATATCCTGTTTCACATGACAGATTACATAAACAACATGGTTTATGAACATCATTTCATGTTTACTTCAAACAGTATTATTTCAGAATTTGTTCTGAGCGGTAATAATGAGGATCCAATTCTGATATTGTTATGTATATTTCATACTGAATCATAAGACATATATATGTACCCAGTCAGTGCTAGCTCACACATGAGAACAAAAAGAAATAAAATCCACTACATTTACAGCAAATGTGTCAGAGCGCATAATGTTATGTCAAAATCAAAGTTGCTGTCTGCCTGTGTGCATGTGGTTGTTTGTGTGCGTAATTGTTATCCATCTCTGTTTCCACTCCAGAATAACTCATCCAGAGTAACCACAGCTACTGCTGGGATTCATTAAAGTATGAACCCTGTCACTACACACCCTCACATCAAACATCCACGCAGTGCATCTTCCCTCTGTGCACAAAAGGAAAACCCCACCCTGCTTGTCCCGTGATGGTTAGGAGTGGGACTTTACGCCACAGGCCAGAAAACAGTCCAAACACCAAAGTAAGGCAGACGTTATGCGACGGTAAATGAGGAACGCAGAGGACAGAACGCCCATGACGGCCACATCAGCAGCTAAAGACAGACATCTGTCTTTTCTCTTCTCCTTCAGTTGTGACTCACTCCGTCTCTCTATCTTTTCCTCTTTTATCTGCTGACACCAATGAATATGACACATTTTTTATTCAGTCAACTTGTGTTTTATTTAAACTGCTCGGCGCAGGAGATGCAGATCAAATGATGCGTTTTGCATTCCTGGATATTTCTGTCTATTTCTGCGCACAGAACGTCGCCCTGGAGAATTTGCCGGCATTAAAGCTGACGGCTGCAAAATGCTCCAAAATACACAATTGACCAAAAATGCTACTGAGCAAACAAAACACACGAGACCAGTTACAGTTCTGTTATCAGAGAAAAATATTAGTTTGGTAGGGTATTAGAAGGAAACAAACTGTATGTAGCGTACACAACACAAGCAATATTAAGAATTTATGTGTAATGGGACAGCGGGAGTGCGAGAACGAGATCTAAAGAGACTTTGTAGTAAGATAGAAAGTGGGTTGCATTGGAACTGTCTGAAATGAGAGAGATCACTAGTAGTATTTTTCAAAACCTTTCTGCATAAATCATCCCTTGCTGTTTAAGCCATGGACGTAAATGACACTGAAATCCTAGACATAAATATAAGGAGGGATCTGAGCCATCTAAAGCTGTTTACTAAAGATTAGTTAAATCTGTTTTCTTTTGATTATAGAGATAGTTCACTCAAAAATTTAACTGTTTTACAAGTAAAAGATGACAGAATTTTCATTTTTGGTTGAACTGTCCCTTTAAGACAGGGTAACCACCCAGCAACCACATAGCAACATGCTAACAAGCACTCAGAACCTCTTAGTAACCACTTAGCCATGGCCGCCCCAAAGCAGGCAAAACACCACTTTTGTTATAAAATAAAAAAAATAGCCCATTTATGCTCTTTCCACTGAAAAAGTGGATAAAACCAGTGCAAGATATGAATCAGAAACATAGAGCAAGACCGGTATAGTTTGATTCCTGAACAACTGACTCTTATGAGTCTTGACTCAAAAACACACAGTGCATCCAGTGTACTTTAAGGCCGGGACACACTAAGCTTACAGTCGGCCATCGGCAAGCATCTGTAGGGCTAGTTTTTTGGTGTGTTCCACATGTCAACTCTCGTTGGGCTCACATCAGCGGCAGTTTCCCCGATTCAACATGATGAATTGGCGTTGGGGCCGTCGGCGAGAGTGAGACCTCTGATTGGATGCTCAGTTTAGCGAGCGAGTCAGTGTACGAGAATTAAAGCGAAAGAGATGAAAACGAGCAAGTAAATGAAGGCGGCACACACAGATGGCTGTTGTAATGTTATGTGATCTTACCCAAGCATTCCAATATGCGAATATTTTCATAACAGCATGAGCCACTTAAAATGAAGAAAGTTATCAGCATAACTGATATTCAAAATCTGCGTATATCTCGTATATCCTTGTTTCAGTTTCTCCTTTTGAATGACGAATATATACTATTGATAGCTATTGATATAGACAGTTAATTCCTCTCATGCAGGTGCAGAACGCACGTGTTAGTTTGCGGTCGACTGTAGTCAGAGTGGTGTGTTCAAGCGCAGATCTTTGGTCCAGATGCCACTGACTCGAGGCGACAATACCATCAGATTTCGTCGCCGTTAGTTTTTTGAAGCCTGCCGAATTATTACCTATCTTGTTCAAGTCGCTACCTGATTTCCTAATCCTAACTCCACCCCTAATACGAAACCCTCCCCCACACCTACTCCTAAACCTACCAATACTAGGGGGTGCATAATCTGGCGGGGGGTCAGAATTAGAGCAAGACCAGAGGTGCATTTCCCAAAAGCTACTATGGTCCTAAGTTCCTTAGTTACCAACAGAGTTCAACGGAACTTGCAACCATAGTTAGCTAACAATGACTTTGGGAAACGCACCCCAGAATAGTTCAGTTCCCAAATGAATGACTCTGGTTCAAATGAGTGGGTTCATTTTTTAGTGAATCAAAAGTGCAACCATTGTTGTCTGATTCACAAATGAATGACTCTTACAAGCCATTCTTTCTTTCTTTCGTTCTCTCTCTCTCTCTCTCTCTCTCTTTCTTTTGCGAATCAGAATGAAAAAATGACACTCATTAGCAGTATTTGTAAATCAAAATGAACAAACTATTCTTATGAACCAATTCTTGTTTAGTGAATGAAAACAAACAAATACCCAAAAACGAAACAGTGTTCCGCGGAAAATAGAATGTCCTATGAATTTGGAACAAATTGAGGGTGACTATATGATGACAGAATTTTTATTTTCAGGTGAACTGTCCCTTTAAGGCAGGGTGTAAACATCCATCAACCACACAGTAGCTTGCTCAGGCCCAGCACTGCGGTTCTCCCAAGATGCTCCTGCTAAAGTTCAATCCAGAACAGCTGTGTTTGAACCATCACAACTCTTACGTAAGACCCAAGACCCTGATTAATTAGCAGGCAGCTGAAAGGCAAGTGCATAGATCAAAAAGAGGAGAATAAAAGCAAAGTGATGGGAAACTAAAATGGGAAACGGACATGAAAAGACTTTGCTCAATTTGTCAAGTCCACTGACCTCAATCTGGGAATTACCTTTCCTTCACCCATGCTAAAAATGTAGATGTCCAAATACTCAATAAAACATGGTAATACCACAGTGCTATAATATTTACCATGGTACTGGATGATTAGTAGTAAATGATAATGCTATGGTACCTTGATATATACTATTTTACTGAATAATTACCATATAAGTGAGTGACGTTACGTGTGGCCAAGTATGGTTACCCATACTAGGAATTAGTGCTCTGCATTTAACCCATCCTTAGTGCACACACACAGCAGTGAACACACACACACCGTGAACACACACCCGGAGCAGTGGGCAGCCATTTATGCTGCGGCGCCCGGGGAGCAGTGGGGGGTTCGGTGCTTTGCTCAAGGGCACCTCAGTCGTGGTATTGAAGGTGGTAGAGAGCGCTGTACATTCACTCCCCCCACCTACAATTCCTGCCGGACCTGAGACTCGAACTCGCAACCTTTGGGTTACGCGTCAGACTCTCTAACCATTAGGCCACGACTTCCCCAATCGTGGAATATCCCCAATATTCATGTACAATGGTATTTACATGGAGCTTCAAAGTTCTTAAAAGAATAATATGATTTTACCTAAAACCATGGTAGTTTGATATATACCATTGTACTAAATCATTACCATGTCCAAAAAGCAAGGTAATAGCATGGTACTTTGATATACGGTGCTGAATAAATGCCATTGTTTTTCCATGGTAATTGTACAAAAACATGGTAATACTGTGGCAATGGCAATTTCCACATTAATATACCATGACACTCTAAGGTACTGCGAAAATACTTAAAAGATTATTATGATTTTACCACGGTAAACGCTTGCAAAAAGCACAAAGACATTTTTTTGGACATTTACCATAACATAACTATGGTAATAATCTTGGAAGTACCTTGGAGTATCATGTAAAAACCATGTTACATGCATTTCAGTACTAAGGCAAGTTTCCAAGTACCGTAGTAATACCATCTCTGTACAATGGTACTGCCATAGTGCACTTTTGTAAGCAAATGAACAAAAAAACATTGCATTATAATTGCATACCATATAATACCAGGGTACATTTTTGTGTGGGATAGAGACACTACAGTTGGTTCATGTACATGTGTCCCATCATGCAGGAGGGAATTAGTAAAATGTGTCTCTATGGTATTCTCTCTCTCTCTCTCTCTCTCTCTCTCTCTCTCGCTCTTTCTCTCACACACACCTTCTTTCTGTCAGTTTCGCTTGTAGCAAAATGAGTGATGCCTTTTTAATCAGTAAGATGAACTTCCTACTCATACGGCCTGACACACACACACACACATACACACACACACACACAGACACACATAATCACTCCAGAGACCTGGGCTCTGATTACAGATGATGGATCCATCTGCTTAATTCTAAACACGAGATTGGAAATGTCGAAGTGGATCATCCCACACCACTGAATGATTGACAAGCGTTTCTGCCACGTGCACTGCAAGGAAATTATTTTCAAAACAGCAAACGGCTAGATGAAGTTTCAGGGATTCATTAGCCTTCAAAGAATATGACATCACTCAGTGTTTCTCAAGGGAATGGCGAGCAATTCAGTAGGCAAGAACGTGTGAATGTGTGTGAACATTTGTGATGCGGAGGCACCAGGCATCTTCTAAACACATTTCAATGCACACAAAGACATCAGTCAGGATACCCTCTGGTCACGTTACACCCTTTATATATCTCATTCAGATATATAAAGATATATTTCCTCTCTGCTGGAGGACAAACGTCCTGTTCAACTAAAGATGGAAAGCACTGGTATAAGAGGGCAAGAACTCTTGTTTCATTCATTTGGCTTCATTATACTACCTTCCTCTTCATAATGTGACTAGTACAATGCTAAATCTTTTTCTGCACTGGTGTAAAGCTATCGGTGGCCCACACTTACGGCCTTGTCAACAGGATTTCAGAGAAAACCGTAAACGCCCGAGGCCTAACAGGTCCCTTTGAGAGAAATGCTTTTCTCCTCTTTTAAAGTGAACTGTGTACGATTTTTCTTTCTGCGCAATAAGCTTCTGCGGTAGCATCTATTATATCATCACCATCACATGGAGATCATGAACAAAACTGTGTGAAACGGTTACATAGGTGTGAATGTTTGACCAGTTTGATGTGTTGCTATTGGCTTTAGCAATTTTAGCCTTTCTGCTACATAAGAAAGTGGCATATTTTTGACACATATTTTTCCATGTAGTAGAAAGGCTAAATTATAGTGCAAAATGGCGTAGACCAGAGGTTCTCAACCAGATGCCCAGCCAACAGGGAACATTCTCACAACTCTTGCAAGAGTTGCATCCCATATGATGCACTATGCACTTATACTTACACTTAATATACACAATGTACTTATGCACTATGTACACAACCTTGTATAGTGATAGCCCCTCCCCTCAGCTACATAATTAAAGCTGTGACTATTGAGTGCATGAAGTGTCCAACATTCCACACTTCGTTTTTTTTTCTCTCTCTCGGTTAATTAAGTGCATCATCCGGGTATTTAAAGTGCACTTTTTCTATTTGGAATTTTCAGCGTGAACACACTACTCGCACAATTTATACTACAAACGACATACAATAGTGCATAAGTATGCAAACTGGGACGCACCTACAGTTCACTCAAAGTTATGAACAAATGTTCTTATGGTAAAATGATAAACTGTAATGTTCGCTTAAACTTTGCATAACCACTTAAAAAACTGGCTTTTTGTATGTTTAGAGAATTTCATAAATAACGTTTTCAAATAAATAGGAACAATAGCAATAGCAAAACCTCCCTATAACATACTGTATTTTTGTTTGCTGGTTTGCTGGGCCTACTGGGGGTCCTCAAGATGACTAAACAACATTTAATATATTAATATGAATATATTATTAATATATTAAAATAATCAAACATCTATATCATAAAAACAAGGAAAATATTTTTTCCACGTCAATAAGTGTTGTTTTGAATTAAAGAACAACACAAAATGAATCGTGGTTAATCACATATATCAAAACTCCAATTTTATATAAAAAAAAAGTTTGAAAACAAGCAGCTTTGTCAGGTTAAGAATAACTGGCATAGACAAGTGCAGGACTCTCGTTTGTTTGTTTTCCACCCAGACTATAATTGGTCCATTCTGATCAGTGCTGAGAAAAGTAGCATGTACCATTCAGCAATGCTCGCTACGTGCTACTTTAGCAGCTATGTGGAAAATAATTTACACCTGAATAACGGAATTGAGAAACGACTGAATTGAAAACACTCCGTAACCATAAAGGTGTTCCACTGACTGACACGCAAACAATAATGCACAAAAAAAACACAATAGCAACACTAAACTTAGCTTTGCAGTTGCAGTGCTAGCATTTGTTTTGCAGGTGTGCTATTAACAACAAAGAGTCTCATTTCTCACACCTGACTCTGAAAATGTTTGATAAATAAGTTTCTGCAGCATATAAAGTAGGAAATTTGACTAATTGATACATTGTATTAGCTTCAAGTACAGTAAATGTTTATTGTAACTGTTTGCATACATCTTGCTAGGCATCATACATGCGCATCTCGCGCAAACTTTTGAAAGCTTTTCAAACTGAATACCTCTCATACCTGTTCCATTCCACAGAAACTGTTTCATGCTAAGCACTACTCTGTTGATCTATTTCTCTTCTTTACACCCTGCTAACACAAGTCATTACACCCTGCTAGCAAACCCTACAAATAGACCAGCTTAATGCTATTCTCTGCTAACCAAATCCATTAGTTTGCTAGCAAACCCTCACTTAACATTGCTATTGCACCTCACAAACAAACCCTTGCTGATTCTGTACTCCTCAAACACATGTCGCTAAGAACACCATGCTAACAGTGGAAAAATCATTACGTGGACCATAAAAACAGTAGGCCTAGCGGTTAGCATCCACACAGCTCATAAAGCACACACAGTTGAACTGCAAATCAGACGAATCCCTTCTGAAATGCTAATTATGGATGAGAAACATTATTAGTCTTCATTTCAACATGAGTGGTGATTAAAAACATGGGAAAGTTGAGAACAAGAGGGCTTTTGTTAGACCTTCGAGAAGGCCATCGCTGAGTAATTGGATCAGGAATGGAGAACGAGGGAGCGAGAGAGACGGAGAGAGAGCGCTCAGTACTCGGATTCCTGGTGTTCTTCTGTTACCCGTGGCTGATTCCAGGAGAGATCAGGTTCAGGTTCATTCTTGGGTGTGAAGAAATGAGCCGGTGCCCATGAACAGATGAAGCATTGTAGAGAGAACAGCTGCTCAGCCATCTCTCTTCTCTCTCCAGCTCTCTTTTCTCTTCATCTGTCCAAAACCCCCTCTCTTCCTCTTGTTCAGCTCTCACGTCTAGACTTACGGCCTTTACTTTGGCTCTACTGCTGCTTTTCCTGTTTCAAATTCAGATCTCTATCCTGGCCAATAAATATGCTGACCTTGAACACAAACCATCTTAAAAACGCAGTGCTATTTTAGAATATTTATGGTTGCTCATGGTTAAAGATGACCATTAAAAAAAAAATTAATTATTTGTTATAAAACTGAAATCGCAATAATGTGATTATCAAATCGCAAAGTGCAAACTTTGCAAACTTGTAGAGAGAAATGCTTATAAATGGAATGGGGTTCCTGCATGTTTTAACATTTAAAATGCAAAATAAATAAATAAATAATAAGTCATAAATATTAGGATTGCATATTTGCATTATTAATATAATATTTTTATTAATTGTATTGATTTATTCATATTATTACTATTTTATTTATTAATATTAGTTTTCTTAAATACAAAATGTACTACAATTATTTAGCAGTGAAATGTTAAAATAGTAATATTTCTTGCTTAATTTTTAGTAGCAATTATTCTATAATAGTTATTATATAATAATTATATTATATTATATAATAATTATATTATATTATTATTATAGTTGATAAATAAACTAAAATATTGGTCAAATATTTGCAACAGCAACAGGTTTTTTTATTGCAATCACAATTTTTATAAGTAAAATTGCAATTAGATTTTTTCCTCAAATCACACAGCCCTGCTTCTAACCCTATTAAACTTTGCTTGCCAACTCGTTCCACATTTTTGCTCTACAGACACGAATGTTACCTCAAAACATGTAGCTTGTTGAATACAGATGTGCAGTTACTTTTCTAAGTGAACAGATGTACGATTTTGACCTAGACAACATATTGAATGGCCTTTACTTCCATCTGTCACAGCCTTTTTTGTTACCGTCAATTTACATAAGCAGTATTTCCAGTACAGCTTAATGAGAATCCACATTTCTGAGCTCAATTTGCACTAAATTCAAATAAGCTGCTGTAAAACTGCCTTATCTAAGGCAGCGTTTCAAGACTCCTTTGAGTTTAGAAAGCTAACAAGGGATGAATAAAACATGCTGGTACTGAATCCAGAGGAAGTGGCATTGAGACAGACACTAGCAAGAGAGAGGAGAGATTAAAGACAGTATTTAAACACACCCACACACACACACACACACACACACATGTCGAGTTATCCAAGCTTTACTCACAATGCTGTGTGAGGCAAATTTTGAATGGAAAGAGAGGGACAAAGTGAGAGATGGAGCGAGAGAGGCAGGCTGTGTCGGCGGAAGGTGCTGCTGCTACCCACATTGAATGCTAATGCTCCAGTCGGTGGGTGAGAGCCTATTTTGAGAGCAGGCCTGGTGTGTATCAGTGTGAGACGCTCTACTTACACATACAGGACATGGATCACATACAGTACAGTCTGCAGGTCATTCAAATCACAAATTGGTTATTCATAAATGCTAATTCTGCCATATACTGTATTATATTATGTGTGTAGTCTAGTCTCTTTAGCTGCCCTTTATGATCGTCTGAGTATGTGATGACATCACAGACCGGTCACATGACATGTTGCGTTCCCAACGTTGGAAATTCCATAGTTATGAGGTTCCAAGCAGTGAAAAAAATATGATTTTGAACTATGAAAACACTGATTTCTCTAGTCAATATTATCTGATGTACTTTGTTTATTTATCCACATTTTAGAAGTGAATTAATAGAGTGATTATGTTTTGATGTCATTAGGAACAAAGCCACACATGCATCTGTTTAGCCGTTGTAAGAGTTGCCATAGAAATGAATAATTTCTGAGTCTGAGGACGTGAACAGCTCTCAGAGTTGTCATCTCATAATTACAGTAATTCTGACAACGTGAAAGAAGCAGTTTCAAGACAACATAAAACCGCATTTGCATTTAACTTCAATTATGTGTTGCATTCATCAGGATTTGATTGGATTGTGAATCTTTGGCAAAGATTTGTTGATTTTATTTTTTTACTGCCACCATAGCGTTGATTATGTTGATTCTATCTATATGTTTTTTTTATATATAATACACACCACCAGCATTCAAAAGTTTGAGGTTGGTAAGATTTTGTAGTCACTTATGCTTTTGATTTTTTTGATGGAAAAAACAAACAAACAAAATCTGTATTACTGTGAAATAATATTAAAAAGCTGAATTTTCAGCATCAGTCTTCAGTGTCAGCATCTTTCAGAAATCATTCTAATGCTGATTTGCTGCTCAACATCTTATGCAGCATAGTTGTGCTGCATAATATTTTTTTGTGGAAACCCTGATACAATTTTAAAGGATTCAATATTCATTGAATCTTCAATCTTCTTTACAATCTATCTATCTATCTATCTATCTATCTATCTATCTATCTATCTATCTATCTATCTATCTATCTATCTATCTAT
>NW_015557091.1:3271297-3279606 GCF_001515605.1 Sinocyclocheilus anshuiensis | reverse complement strand
TCTATCTATCTATCTATCTATCTATCTATCTATCTATCTATCTATCTATCTATCTATCTATCTATCTATCTATCTGTCTGTCTGTCTGTCTGTCTGTCTGTCTGTCTGTCTGTCTGTCTGTCTGTCTGTCTGTCTGTCTGTCTGTCTGTCTGTCTGTCTGTCTGTCTGTCTGTCTGTCTGTCTGTCTGTCTGTCTGTCTGTCTGTCTGTCTGTCTGTCTGTCTGTCTGTCTGTCTGTCTATCATTTAAGCCTTCCTTATGATTAGTCAGTCAACAAGCAACCCACTGACTGGTAGATTCTAAAAATGTCCTTTTGCACATCTTTAATCCATATTCCTACACACACACACACACACACACACACACCTCTTTCTCTGTGCTGATAACCAACTGACCGATGTGGATTTGCAATACGTTCCTCTTCATTTATCCCCCCTCCCCACCCTCCATTGCTCTGACACAAGCCGCGATTTCGGCCTGCTCTTGTAGGCTACACACGGCCCCATGTGTGACTAAATGTGTTCATCAGAAATGTAGGTGAAATTCTTCAATTATTTAAGTATGTCTCCGGATTCACAAAACATTAAGGGCATTCCTCACTCTCGATTGTTTTTCTAACCCGGCAAACCCCGTCTCACCCTGATTTGGGTGAGGGAGAGAAAATATCACTCTGGAATTTTAATTTCCTGCATGAGTGCAGCACATGAATGTTCCATATTTTCCACTGAGCCAATGTTATCGCATCAACTTAAGAGCGCAAAAACCTTCCAAATCTGTCGGAATCCATGTTCGCCTGCATGTACCCCACCCTGGGGACATTTTGGTGAAAAACAAAACATGCTTATCTTTTCAAGAGTATAACATGCAGGTATGGTGCCTGTATGAGTAGCTGGAAATATTACAGGTTTTCTTGTTACATATAAGTTCTTGTTTGCTGAAGGCAGATCTGAATTTGTGTAAAACAAGATTTTGCAAATCTTGATGACAGGGCAGGGGTTTTCAAACTAGGGTCTGGGATCTATGCTGTCTATTACGTAAAAAAATGTTTTGGGATGTCAATTAACATGTTAACATAGTGTCATAGTTTTATTTATTTTTAAATAAATATTTTAAAATAGAAAATATAGTGCCTCACACATCTGAATCGTAACATATGTGCGTCTGATAAAAGTCCAATATAAACTTGAAATTTTTTTTAAATAAAAAATAAATGCCACGCTCTCTATTAAAACTTGCATGATGTTTATATTACTTTTATGTATTACATTTAATCATTTAACATATTTACAGAATTTAGGTCAAGTTCTAAAGTCAGAAATCATGAAAAATCATACTTATTGTAAAAAGTGAAAATGGTAAAAATTTGAAATGAACTGAAAAGCTTTAATATGACAATATAAAAGAAACATCTGTATAATGTCACACTGAATATTTTATTTATATTTTATTAATATTAGAAAAATATACATTTTTCTCAATGTCTTTTACTAATGTAAATGTTTTTATATTTCAGGAAGGGGGACTTAACTGTTGGTTTGAACCTCCAACCTTTTGGTTAAACCACTTCACCACGATGTCCATAGCAGAAGGAAAGAAGCTACACAGCTTCACCTATTCACAGTTTTGGAACTAAAGTACAGCTGTGGTTGTGCAAGTAAACAAATTGTTTTCTCGCCCTATTCTGTGTATTTCACCTTTATCGTCCCAGACAATCTCTCTTTCTCTCAGCCTAGAACGAGACAAGGAGATTGTTCCTGCTGTGCGGTCTAACTGCTCTCCTTCACACACACACACACACAGTTCCACAGCCCAGCCGTAATGTTCTGTGTCTGTTTCTGAAACCAAGCAGGGCGATACGAGTGAAAGAGAAGGTAAGAATTTCAAAAAATAGCCAGAAAATCGCATTTTTGTGTGTAGTTCCACACACACACACACACACAGGGTTCAACAGCCCAGCTGCAATGTTCTGTGTCTATTTCTGAAACCAAGCAGGGCGATAAAAGTAAAAAAGAAGGTAAGAATTTGAAAATAGAGAGAAAATCGCATTTTTCTGTGTAATTTGTCCCCCTAACCCAGACTAAACATCTTGTGAGCTGTGTCCCCCCTTATTATACTCCCAGAATCCCAGTCACTTACTGCTTTACACACTGGCTGACCTACAGCTGAACTCCCTGACAAGACAGCGAGACGGAGGAGAGGTAGAGAGGATGTCCACAACCAGCGAGTGGAAGTGTCGGCCCACGTGAGGCTTCTGAGAACTGTAATCCCTCGCTGCACGTCAACAAATTAAACATAACAACTGTGCCCGGCAACCAATCGCCACCTCCCCGGCAACAGGCAGGGGACTGATTTGACAGAGGCGCAGAAGTGTTGTCTCCTGTAGACTGTGTGCTTTGTGGATGTTTGTGAGTGTATGCAAGTACGCCTATTATAGGATAGATGGCAGAAATGGCAACAGTTTGAAATGTGGTGAATGAGAGAGACAGATACCTAAAGGCTACCTATAAAAGCAGGATGGCAAGTGTAGAAAATATAGAAAATTGATAGCTAGGAATGAGTGCAGGGGAAATGGATGAGAGGGCAGTTAGATTTGAAGGAGACAATATAAAAGTATAGAAGCTTTTCTGCCTCAAAGTAAAAATAAATAAAATTGCAACTGTATTTTTTCGTAATTGTGACTTTATATCTCATGAATGATGTTTTATATTGTAGAATCTGACTTCTGAATCAGACTATATCTCACAATTGCATATTTTAAAATCACAATAAAATATTTCATATTTTAAAATGTGACTATATCTTACAACTGCAAATGTATTATCTCACAGTATTTTTATATCTCAAAATGTGACTTAATATCTCTTAATTCTGACTTTATATCTCACAAATATTTTACATCTTAAATCTGACTTAATATTTCACAATTGCATTTTGTAAAATCACAACAAAATATTTTATATTTTAAACTGTGACTTTATATCTCACAGTGATATTTTATGTCAAAATCTAACAAAATCTAACAATTGTGACTTTTATATCATAACTATTTTATATCTCACAGTTGCAACTTTATATCTCACAATATTTATATCTCAAAAAGGTGACTTAATATTTCTTAATTGAGACTTGGTTCTTGTTTCAACTTTATATCTCACAGTATGATGTCATTTGAAATATTTCAACCCTTTTTTTTTTTTTACTCTGATACAAGTGATAAAGTTTGTAAGTAGCAGGTTTTTATATAAATGCTTGCAAAGACTTTAAGTTGCGAAACAGGTTTGGTGATGTGATCTTGAATAGTAAAGCTTCAGAACTGTGTGTGATATTGCATGTTGAGTGCATGTGGCAACACTGTTGTACTTTAACAGTCCACTTGAGAAATTGGTTACATTGGTTAAACTGACACATCTAAAATAATGGCTGCAATTGCAGAATGATTGACAGCACCATGGCTCCGCCCCAACACCATATATTCTGTGCAAATAATATCTTTTAATTCAGAACACTTGGTGTCAGAAGCAGTGTTGCAATGTGCATATTTTAAACGACTTTTACGTGTGTGTGTGTATTTTAAATTTTTTTCCGTAAAGTCACAGGTTGCAGTTTTTGGGCTTATTTACAGCTGCTTACAGTATTTAGGCTTGTTAGATTTCGGCCCCCAGTTCTTATCCCATTTAACAATTAACACAGTCAAGCCACACAAATGCTTATTTTGGCATATTTTGCTGAGCTGAGTACATTGGGCTTTGTTTGTCAGACTGAGTTTCTTATTTTTTCTAGAGATCTGGCAACACTGGACAGAGACAAGCTGGTCTTGCAGGGACAGACGTCTGAGCCACACTGCAGCTTGTTCTGGTCAAGAAATGCCCACCAAGACAGGAAGAGACATCTGACCGGTATGTAAAGAGACCACGGTTTGTTTTTGTTTGTACACATGGTTTAGGGATGGGTAAATCTGAAATCAGTGCAACAACAATAATAGGTCAGCGTGGAAAAACTCAAATTATGATGCGACAGAGAAAAATAGCAGAACATTTATCCATAGGTAATAAGTTCTGATTATTTCACAGACAGAAAACCTTGCAAAATATAGTTATGCTGTTGAATATCTAGTTTACTTGATACAAAAGTTCCATAGAACCAGTTCCCCTCTCAAAATGTCAATTGCTTTAAATTTAAAGGACTTTAAGCTGAAATTTACCAAGTACATATACTTAAACATGTAAGACTCCATCATTTTCTAGAGCAGTCCAGAAAAGCAGGGCTCATACAACAAAGTTATTTGCTTTAATGGAGAGAGAGCTGAGATTTATTCTCCAATAAAGCTGGGTTTATTAGCCACCAATAACCAGGTTTACGTACCGTCATGGTTAGGGTTCCCCAGAGTCCAGGGCTCATCCGAATCGAAGTGTGTGTCTCCTCCAATCCCCGGACCAGGAAAGTAGGCATGTGCAAGGAAACCCCCTTCTCCATCGAAGGGGGAGCTATCGCCGTGGAAACCTGAGGCGAAAATGATAGTAATATCCACATCTTTCTTGTTGCGCTCCAGGTCGCTATAGGGCACTGCCTCGAAACGCAGCGGCGTGACTTTCTGCCACACATCGAACGCCCGGCGAATGGCGTTGTGGGTCTCCTCCGCTCCCACCTTAGGCGTGACATTTTTTATACTGGAAAAAGGATAAGATGACAATCAGAAAGTGTGTATTTTACACACAATGATCAAATAAATAACTCATATAAATAAAATATTTATGTGTTGCACATAAATATGAAACGCACAGGAAGCTTGACTTTAAGCTGCAATATAACAAAGAGTGAAAAATTTAAGGGGGTCTGAATACTTTCCGTACCCACTGCATGTATGTATATATATATATATATATATATATAAAATAAAAATTAGGAAATAAATATATTTAATATAATTAATAAAATAGTAATTTTGAATTACTAAAATTGCTTAAACTGAAAGAAAAATAAAGCTAAAAATAAATATCAAAAACCGTAATAAAATGGCAAAAGCACATAAAATGACTAAAACTTAAACTAAAATTAAAATGAAAACTGAAAATATAAAAATAAAACTAATTCAAAATATTAATAAAAAACTGTAAAAACTGTAAAAAATTTAACCAAAATGCATCTTATAAGGCAACTTAATATCGCTGGCTTTTTGGAACAGTTTTCACTTCGAGAATGACTTTAATATGCTGTCTACAGAGGCAGCGCACTGGGTTTTAGAACAGAGCGAGTGTATCTCACTCCATGAAATCTTGCAGAAAGAGAGACAGACAGACAAATAGAGTAAATTAGGTGGAGCTGCTGCTTCTCCTGCTCCTCTGTTGGAGGTGCTACAGGTGAAGCAGGTTTTATTTTCTCACTGAGGATTACCAACAGCTCACTACACTACAAATGCCGCCTGATGTGGGCATATTTTTTTTAATGATGTGTATGATATGATTTAAATGTTTTAAATGTTTTTTAAGCACACTGTTTCTCTTTAGCAAACCAAATTTTCTTTTGCCTCTGGACGGAGTTTGTAAAGGTTGAAGGATGCAACTTCGAGCCGCTCTGTCTTATGGAATTACTTCTGAAGTAGTAATGTATTGGTGTCAGTGTTGAAGAAGCTACTTCTACACTATACACTAACTTAACCAGGCTACAAGTTACTCATATTAAAGTAGTTAGTTCAACCACAGTCAAGCTAATGTTTTGAAAAAGTAATCTAGTTGCACTGCACGCCATCTAGCCACAACTTAAAGGGGCAAAATCTATTGGAAATGAACATGTAAGTACTTGCAGAGTCTCAAATCAGTGAAAAACTTATTTTTGAACAGCTTAATTTGCATGAACCATCCAAATGAACCGATTCACTGGAATAAATCAGATTCTCCATGCTTCATTTGCAGAGTTGTTATTGTTAACTAAAACTAAAAGTACTAAAATTGTTTTCGGAAATTGAACAAAATACAAAAACTTAAGAAACTTTATTGAAAATTAAAAATGTGGTATCGGCAACTAACTGAAATAAAATAAGTTTAAGTGGATGTACTAAAACTGAAATAAAAATAAGGTTAAACAGAAATATAAAAAAAAAAAAAAAAAATGACAAAGCAGAAAATTGCTAAATCTTATATGAAAGTTAAAAGCTACACTATTATGAAAACTACCAAGCTACTGTTTTGCTACTAAAAATATAAAGCATTGCTTCATGTTAGTTACCCCTATAAACCTCAATTGAGTGTTAATGTATTTATTGATTTATACTTTTACCTGACAACATTTATGAAACAATACAGTTGTGAATAAATCATTCTATTGAGGCAGTTTGATTAAATCGTTTACTGGTTTACAGTTTATCTGAACGATTCATTCAC
This sequence comes from Sinocyclocheilus anshuiensis, assembly GCF_001515605.1. Classification (NCBI taxonomy): domain Eukaryota; kingdom Metazoa; phylum Chordata; class Actinopteri; order Cypriniformes; family Cyprinidae; genus Sinocyclocheilus; species Sinocyclocheilus anshuiensis. Next base: position 3,273,230 of record NW_015557091.1, on the reverse strand, counting down.
AAACCATTCTGAAACCAAAGCAACTTGTCAACTTTCTGATTCACTATCTTACTCATATTCTTACACGGACTCTGATGCCTACAGTAAGTACATGCAAATATCATTTACTGTCGTAAACCTTCTGACTGTTTCCCATGGGTTACTTTAACTTTTACTTGAGGTACCTTCATGAGGGTATCTTTTCTTATACAGGTACTTAAGTATGATTATCAGGTACTTTATACAACATAGTGCTTGTGTCTATAGTGTATTAAACAAAACTCTCAATCAACTCAGTAGCAGCTGTTTTCTCAAATGTGCAGAGGAATTTAAACTATATTAAAGCTGTGCCTCTTAAAATATTTACAAGACATAATATCTCACGGAAACCTAAGCTCTCTATCTCTATTTCTCTCTCTCATTCCCTCCAGGTGGTGCAGGATGGGGTTTGGATCTCATCCACATACAGTTGTTCTGTCTGTGAGCGCAAACTATTAGATCAACATCTGGCTTCCACTATTCATGTATTTTTCTTGTTTTTCTCAGCTGTACTTCCCAGAAATCATAATCCTGTCTTTGAACTTCATGACCCTTCAGATATTTATTTTCCTCTTTAGGCTTAGATTTTCAGCTCAGCTGCTGTGAAGGCTGCTTGTTAGAGCTGTGTGAGGTGTTTTACAAATCTTCCTGCCGTGTTACTCATCTGCGACATACAGAATTGATTCAGTTAAAAAAATCACTGAGAAAAGAAGCATAAATTTGCATCAAATCTGGATGTCAGAAAGCACTTGGTTGATGACCAGAGCCAGTATAAATCGTTTCCACAATCTAACCGCGTTAAAGGGCACCTATTATGCAAAATTCACTTTTACATGTTGTTTGAACATAAATGTGTGTTGGCAGTGTGTGTTCACAACCACCCTATAATGATAAGAATCCACCCGTTCCTTTTTTTTTTTGTTAATCCCCATAAATCATAAGCAGCGTCTTAGAATAAGCAGCTCACAGAATCTATCAAATGTGATGTCACATTTTACAGGCCCCGCCCACGACTGTTGATGGACACCGCCGTATTAGCAGAGACCCGCCCTGAGTGAGCCGCACACAATCCACCATGTTTATCTGCACGCGAGAGCATTTAAAAGCAGCATTCAAGTAAGAAATGTTGTCTTATTAAAGCTATAAAAGTTATTCAGTCCAGAGCAGTGAGTGATTTTCTGTTTTTATTTTATTGTTTGGGTAATATTATCAGCATAGACAGCAGTATAGGTACTGTATATTACGCTGCTGACACATACACAGATCTAATATAAACATGCAATTTCTTTCCCCACTGTTTACCTTCACAGACATAACTAACTGTGTTTTTGTAACTTATGTGTGTTTTAACATAAACTTGTGTGCATTTAAGAGTTTTTATTATATTACAATTTTATATAAAATGTTAAAATAATATTAATAGATATAGAATCGATTAAAAATCTATTCATTTTTTTTAAATATGCTGGCCTCATTTACTTCCAATGAAAGTGTGTTCTTTTAATTAACATTAACATTAATTAATTACATTTATGCATTTAGCAGACATTTTTATCCAAAGCAACTGGAGCAACACCTCACTTTGTTCTTTCAAGTCTTTTGCTGGCGATATTGAAACTATGTCAGTAACGTGAATGAATGTGTGTGTGTCAGTGGTTATGAGAACCCAGACTGCTCTGAGACCAACTCAATTAGCCCAGACTAACACACACACATACAGTGATGCTATTTGTGCTTGTTATAGCATAAGAATGAGGAGAGGCCTCTGTATGTGTGTGTGTGTGTGTGTAAGTTCACATGGTATGATCCAGGGTTGGGGGATGGTACAGTCTGGATCAAGACAGAGAGCAGGGAGTGCTGAGGGGAACATCTGCTCAGCCTGGCTACACACACACACACACGCACACACACACAC
>NW_015557091.1:3256342-3271213 GCF_001515605.1 Sinocyclocheilus anshuiensis | reverse complement strand
CGCACGCACGCACACACACACACACACACACACACACTCCTGCCTAAAGCCACCATTCCATTACATAATCATAATCTCTCTCTCTCTCTCTCTCTTTCTCTTAGTAGGCCGTATTGTTTGACTTATATCATATCAAAAGATGCTGGTACAATGGTCTTTTGTAATTTTGTCTTGTCCATCAACTTGCAAAAACACTTTTTACTGTACATTAACACACTCATAATAAGAGCGGGCTGGAGAGTTTAAAAGCAGAAATGTGAAGCTCGAGTTTTATTTAATTTTTTTGTTAAAGCGCTTACATGAATTATTCAGTAAGAATGTTTGTTATTTGAGCTGTTCAGCTGTCTAAAGCCTTCTGAGGTGGGACTATGTTTCTAAAGGTGGATAAACTTCTGCTTATGTTCTACAGTGGTAGGAGTTTTGGGGCAGTTTTTCTGACACAGCCGTCACAAAAACCCACCGACACAATACTGTCAGGAAGATTATTTTGAGGCACATGTAATTAGTAGTTATATTTGAATATAGGTCATACATACATAAGCTGTGGAAATACTGCATTTAGGACAGAGCATCATGTTACTATAATACATGTCACAACAATACAAAGCACTTGTCACTGAAATTAAGAACAATAACTCATATTGTAACAATGTAGGTCGAAAAAGATGCTGTGTATGCCAAAAATAGTTTTTCAGAAATGTTTCTTGAGCAGCAAATCAGCATATTAGAATGATTTCTGAAGAATCATGTGACACTGAAACTGAAAATTCAGCTTTGCATAACAGGAATAATATTCAAGTAGAAATAAGATATTTTAAATTATAATCATATTTCACAATATTAGTGTTTTTACTAGATTTTTAACCAAATAAATGCAGCCTTGGTGAGCAAGAGAATTTTTAAAACATGAAAAACTTTAATGGTAGTACTATATATATATTTAGCTATAATAGTTTAAATAATTTGGATAATAATTTGGCTTGAATAATTTAGAGCAACTAGATCCTTTAATCAAGTCGTTCCAATAAAGGTTTGTAAAGACAGAGGGAAAGAGGCCAGCTGGGACAGGGGAAGAGATGAGAATGTTGGACGGAGTGATTTAGGACGATTGAAGGGATTTGGTGAGGTGAGGGAGAAGAATCTGACAGCCTAATTATCTCAGCACTGCTGCTGGCACGGCAAAAATCATTTTCTTAATCAGTATTAGTGTCGTCTTCCAGTAAACATATTCAAACATCCTTAAAGGGGTCATATGATGCAATTTCAAATTTTCCTTTCTCAACCCAAATATGCAGATGTGTCCAGCGCATTTTATGGAGGACTGTTTCCTGATCCTGGGAGAGTAGCCTACAATGCGTCTGTGCACAAAGGCTGTTTCTATAAAGTGGGGCAGTTTCAATTTTGCAATGACAGTCTGGCGCTTCTGACTCGCAGCCTGTAAGTACATTTTTTATATTTAAAGAATTCGCCACTGACGATTCAAATGCGAGTTTTGAGCAGTGTATCAGTAGCAGTGCAAATGCAGACAGGGTTTTATGTTTACGCGGCGCGATATGTAACGCAACGCGTAAAAAGACAGTATAAGTCATTATAATCAGTAATTATGTACCCACTGGATGCAACAAATGCCTCGCTTATAATGGGTTTTAATGTTTTTGTCTCGTCGCTCCGGCCGGAAAGGGCATCATCACAGTATGGTAGGCTTTTCAGAACGATGAGCTTTGTAAAAATCGACGCGTTTCAGAAAGGCGGGGCATAGAGGAGCAACAATAATGTACATTATGTGGAAAATAATGTGTTTTTTGAATCTTAAACCGCATAAACACATTGCATTACACCAAATACACAACATAATGTTCTTTTTAGCAACGTCATATGACCCCTTTAAAACAAGACACATTTATACTTGAGAAACAAAATTGCATAAAATATTAAAACTTGTTTTCAGAGAATATATTTTGAATTGAGTGTGCGTTTCTTACCCCACTGGCAAAAAAGTTTTTTCTTGATTTAAGCATGAACCTCACAAAATGATGTTAGATTTATGCTTAAAAGAAAAGTAAAAGTCAAGTCTTAACATCAAGTCTTAGTATCTTATGCGATTTTGCTTCTAACAAGCCATCTTGTTGTGAGGATGTTTACATATTTTTACCAGAAAACAAGAAATTTTTTTTTTTTGGGCAGAAATCTCACAGAAATGCACGAACAATAAATGCATTTCAAGTGTGTTTTTGTAACTCACCTGTACGTGATATGTTTATGTTGCCATTTCTGCCCTGTGAGAGCGTAACGTCTTTTTCGGACGCTAAATTTCAAGGCACCGCCGAACTGGTCTGGCACCCCACATCGTGGCTTCTTCATCCAGCTGAGAGAGAAAAAGAAGTAGATTCATTAATATTGCATTACTCCACACTTGTGACATTCAGCCCAGCCTGTCTGAGCTACACAACACAACAATTTTCATAGATTGATTAGCATTCAGGAAAAACATCACAATTACATGAGGTTTCCAAAATGTAAAGTTTACATCATGTCAACCTCATGAAATATATTTATTAACTTGAGTATTTAGCAGTACTAGGACCACCATGTTTTTCAATGGCAGATGCCAAGACAAATATCTAGAGGCCAAATATCAGCCAATTAATCAACTAATATGATACTATGGTTACTGTATTCATAAAACTGGCCCCTCTCAATCCCCTTCAATCAGAGTTCACACAGAGAAAGAGAAGCAGAGACAAGTTTGGTTTTGAAAGCAAGAAACAAATCACAAGAGAAAAATCAGCCTCACCTTATGGTGATATCACTATGCCGAAGCAAAAAAGAAAGAAAAAGATCACATAAGAGTTACGACATCACCATGATCCTAGCGGTCAGATGTTGTACGTCAGTGTTTCCCAACCTTTTGCAAGCAGCCCTTATCGGACAGGCTTGAGTACCCAAGGGTTCCAAGAGTTTGTTTTTGCCATAGAAGAACCATTTTTGGTTCCCCAAAGAACCTTTCAGCGAACAGATCTTAAAAGAAACACTTTTTTTCTGTTAAGAACTTTTAAAAAATCTAAAGCACTTTTCTCCACTATAAAGAATCTTTCTGGAATGGAAATATGCCATGGATGTTAAAAGTTCTCCATGGAAGTATAGATGCCAATAAAGAACCTTTATTTTTAAGAGTGTGGTTGGAAATCACTGCTGTACATCATATTCAGTATGCATAGATATACATTTATCATATTGTGTTTTAGATTTTGAGCAGTGTAAAGGCATTTCTGAAATAAAATCAGGTGATTCCTCACCCATTACCCTTATGAAATCTGAAAGGGTGGTTTATGCTGATCTAGCATGTTCAAATTTAAATTCATACATTTCGCAGATTTTTTTAACCCAAAGTGACTTTGCATTCAAGATATAAATCTTAGTCAGGTTAGATGCCATACTGAATTGAATACAAATGAAAACAAGGCTGCGAGGGATAGATTTTACAAAATGGCACACATTGTATAGAGGTCCTAGATCACATAATTTTCACAACTCACGACATTCAAAACAGTTTTTAATGGAGTTTTTGACTTATGAAAGTTTTATCATCAACTGAACAATCGGTATGTTGTTAAACAACAGTACAATCCATTGACAAATGCACTGTACTTCTATCCCTCACAGCTTCATTTTCATTCCTGTCAAAAAAATTAAATATGACCCTGACTACCCTGACTAAGGTCTATTAGGCCTATATTAGGTCATGGGTTCAATTCCCTTGGAACTGAACCCATGACCTTGGCATTGTTAGTGTCAGAACCGGTACAGACTCCCCATGATTGGGAAATAAACATGCTAGCAACCCTCTTTGTTGGTCTTTGCAACAGGAGGGCACTTATGGGTATTTTGCTGTGCACAGTCAGTGATGTTAAAGAGTCTCTGAGAAGAACAACATCATGTTAAACTTCTGACCCAGAATCAGTCGATATTGGAGCGAGTGACCGTGTGAGAGTGTAACTGCTACTCACTCAATGGTGTTCTTATCCAGTTCACCGGTGACGTTAAGGCCGTAGAGACGCTGCATGGCAGCGATAGCAGAATGCATGGTCTGTTCTGACCGCAAGACGGACATTCTGGGGTCTGTGAGAGGGAGGTAGCCATACCTCTGCAGCCAAGCCTGAGAGAGAGAGAGGCTTTTGTTTAATCACTACACGTTACTTCTGCGGGAATATATGTTTTTAATATCTTTAAGCATTTAAGTATAAGTAGATGCATTGATAAATTTTCATTCTTATGCTGAGTTACATGCAAGGCTGAACTACCTCTTATATGTTTTTTAATTAATGATTATAATTCATGTCTCACATTTGTATATATAAATAATGTATAAGTAATATATATATATCTGTATACAAGTAAAAAATAGATTTTTTTAATTATGTATATATAATATACATGTATATATAATTGATTTGTAATTTGTCATTCATTTTTAAATATCAAAAAATGAAAATAGTCATTCTTGTTACTCGAATATGCAATTGTATATGTGCGTGTTTGTGTGTAGTTAAAAATGTATAAATAATGCAAAAATATAAATTATATTTTAATGTATATTTTATCATTAATAACTTTTTTATATATTTATATTTTATATAAATAAGATATTTTTATTTACAAATGAAAATAGTAATTGTTATTACACAACTTACTGAAATATGCAGTGATAAAGATGATTAGCAAAAAAGATAATATATATACATATATATATATATATATATATATATATAATATAAGTCTTATAACAATTTATATTCAATTTGAACACAGAAAACACTTAATATAAATGTATAATTTATTATAATTGAATTATAATTTTTCTTAATATAGTTAAAATAACTCATTCTATCTTTCAATGCATATGAAATTGGGAGAAAAACTTCTAAGCCCAGTTTAAAAATCTACACAACCAGACATTCTCTATAGCTAAATGAACTCATCCTGACAGAGTTTTCTGTAGAACCACAGCCGCTGCTACCGTTCCTGCCATTAGCAGATTAAAAAGAAGGTTGAGTTTGTTTTGAAGTGGTTTTCTCATTAATGCTGGAGAGAAGCAGTAGGAAGTGCTTACACGGATCCTCTGCTGACCCATCTGCTGCCACGGATCCTCTGCTGACCCATCTTCTGCCTTCAGCCAACAGCCAAATGCATCACAACTCTACAACACTCATCATAACACTGTGAGTGAGTGAGTGAGTGAGTGAGTGAGTGTGTGTGTGTGTGTGTGTGTGTGAATCATCACCTCTCTAGTTGTGCTCAGATTTCTCCTCTAGCTATAAGAACATCCCTGTCCTAATGTGCCCGTTTCTAAAGTCACTGGCTGTGTTAAAGAGAAGTCCACTACATAAACACACAGAACTCACACAAACAGAGGTCAGATCACTGCTGTACATTCAGCTCATCTTGAACTTAAAAAGATATTGGGATGTGAGTCTCACAAAAACTCCCCAAGACCACAAGAAAAAAAAAAAAAATCTGAAAGTTGCAATTATTTGGGTCCAAGGGCACATGACCAAAACAGACACATTTGAAAGAAAAAGTCCTGTAGATACAGTTGTTTGGAGTCAATTTTCAGCTTCTTTGATCTTGACTTTATAAACTGCTGAATTTCGATTGGCTGTTGATGGTCATTTTAGTTGCTCTGTACAATTAATAATGCTGGGATTGAAAAGTATCAAAGATTTTACATGACAAATTTCAACTTCTTCGATCGTGTTATTCCAGCTAAAGGGAACATTCTTAGAACTTTGGCTAACATTCTGGTAAGGTTCTCTAAACGTTATGAACAAAGTAACGTTAATAGAATGTTCATTCAAAGTAAGCCGGTCTTTAATAATGTTCTCAAAACATTAGCACAAAAACATTCATGGAACGTTTTTCTTCTAAAACATTTTAGTTGGACATTCGTCTAACATTTTTTTAAATGTTACTAATTGTTTCATAACATTCAGAGAACATTTAAAAATAATTGTATCATAATGTTTACAAAATAAGATGTAATAGAATAGAATAACGAATAAAGTTAATGTAGAATAAAGTTAAAATATGTGTTTAAAAAGAAAAAAAGCTGATCGACCACTCCTTTAATGTAATGAGGATAATATTTATGCAAAGTATAATTTTCATATGCTAAATAAAATTTCTGTTTTGGGGTGAAATATGAGCTAGGTATATCTATGTGAGATTCACCATTGTTATTTTTTAAAGGTCCTGCAGCTGGCAAACTTAATTTGAGGACATACTAAACTAAAATGCATAACACAATTTACCCAAGTACGACATGTTCCTGGATCTACATTGTTTATTTGTCCTGGAATAATTTTCCTAGCAAACAATCATAGGCCAAACCATGTCCCTAAGGTTAAACCTAATCCTAACCCACCCTACAGTCAATGGGAATGACAGCACTAAACTTAACCATAAGCTTTAAACAAATGTTGTTCGAGGTCAACAAGAAAATTGATCCAGGAACACAGGCTACTCAAGTATGCACAAGTATGCACTTTTATTTTAAAGTGCTGAAGATCGCTTAAGGCATAGATGTCCTTCAAAACAACACCACACAGCTGTTTTGTGTTATTTACCAGGAATGTTAAGTGTTAATCAAGCCCAAATAAAGACCAATTTCAGGTTGGTTTGTGAGGTACATGACAGAAAGCTTAATATATAACAGGTCACGTGAATATATCTCCGTTACACACTCACACATCAGAGGACTTGATTCACTTATGTTGTTTTATGTGTTATGCATCACAAGGATAATTAGTTGTGGTGTGTTAGAATGAAGAAGAACGAACACGTACATGCGATCACCCATATGAAAAAAAGTCAAAATGTGTCTCTTGTATTTATTATTTTTTTTTGTTTAGATTTTGAAGAGCCTCAATGTTATTTTAGTTGTATTTCTAAACTAATATAGTATTTATTAATATTTTGAAATAGCTTTTATTTTAATATATTACATTTTTTATAAATATATTTATTATATAAATTATATTTTTATATTTGCATAAGTTTTCATTTTAGTTTACATTTGAGTGATTTTGTTATGTGCATTTGTTATTTTTATTTGATTTTTTTGTAATTTTGGTATTTCAGTTTCAAATTATTTATTTCAGGTTAGCTGCTAAGTTTTTCATATAATATATATATATTAGATAAATATATTATATATATTTATACCATGGTCGGTCTGAATACTCAATTCTGATTGGCTGGCAGGTATGCATTAACACAGTTTAAATTAAACTGTTTTAATGCACAGGTAGTTCCAAGTCAGTTTAATCACTGATCTATATTAATGCACTGCTTCAATTGATGCACACCCTCACAAACACACACACACACACATAAACATATCACTTGCACATAAACACAGTGAGAGGGAGAGAGGTCAGAGATTGCAGATTGCGCTGCATGCACACAGAAACTTATTGTCAGTGCTGACCCGCGACTTTTATTAATAAGATAGTATAGAATAGATACTAGATCGCTACATTATCTCTCTCAGCAACGAGGTAAAATCGAAGTAGCTAAACAGCTTCATTGTTTTAGTTACTTCCGCTTCACGTTGGGTGGTTCTTGGCTTCCACGTCATGCATTAAAATAATTTAATACATAGCTAGCCGTGCATTATCCCTTACATATCTATGTTTATGTTTATCTATATTTATTTTATTAATTTAATTTTTTATATTTGTATAAGTTTTCAGTTTAGGTTTAGTTTACATTTTAGTATATTTTGTTCGTTTGTTTTTTGTCATGTTTGTTCTTTTTTATACTTCTATATACATTTTTATTTTGGTTTTAGTTTTAATAATTTAGGTACTTCAGCTTCAAATTATTTATTTTAGGTTAGTTTCCAAAGCAAAATTATTTTAAGTTGAAGTTTTTCATCTATTTATTTCTAATTTCATTTATTTTTATTAAATTTTTTATTTTGTTTCAAAAACGCTTTTTAATATTTTTAGTTGTAGTTAACAATAACAACACTCGGAACAAGAAAAAGTGTCTAGAGTTTCAAAAAAGATCTCAACAATGTCTCAAACTGTGCTCACATTCGCCAAAATACAAAGTCTGCAATCAAAAGTCAGATTTCAATATGAACAAACATTTCTCATCAAATTTTTCCAAAACCAAATGATTAAATCTGCTATTCACCTTCATTTTATAGTTGTTAAATCTTACTACATGTCAGCAATGTCTCATTTGTTTATCTTTTTTCTCTCTATAAATTAATTTTAGTATAATGTCTATACTTGAATGAAGAACTAAATTAGATTTACTGAGCTATGAAAGAGCAATATCTGATCTAGGGTCCTACCAACTAGGCGATTTAATTCAGAATTGCCTCACAGAATTCCTACTGGTTGACCTTCACCCCAGCTGATGGCACGTCTAGTCAGGAAAGTGTAACGCTGTGCTAAAATATCCTGTATTTGCACTCACTCACAGCATGCTGTTAGCTAAACACTGATCTGTTATCTTCAGATGTTTTCCCCTGCACAGGATTCATGCTTTTAACTGGCACAGGTGTTCGGCACTGAAAGTCAGACTTCATGAATATAAACCGTAACCTAATTTGATGTTGGAATGGGATCCAAGGGGATCTATGGTGGTTTGGGTTTACAGACACATATGTGATGAGGTGTTGCAAATGCACAGACCTGAAGTGAGTGAGGAAACCAAACCAGAGCAGCAAATGTGTCACGTTTTTGTAGGCGGCATTGTGCAGATGTGCTATTATTTGATTGCACAGTTTAATGCAATTACTGCTGCCCAGTGTCTATGCCCAACACTTCACATTCCTCTATTTGTTTAGGGTGCTGAGGGGCATTTCCAGAAAGAAGAATGACAAACTGTTTTCAAGCTTTGTTTCAAAACCTCAACCAAACCCCAGAGGTTGCAAAAGACCTCAAATCCTGGCAAAAACCATGAGTATAAACAAACACAGTGAACCTCAACTTAATCTGTGGGAGGTATGGTGCGTTATTGCTTTAAGAATTGGCAAGGTTTTAGACATGCTGTATTATTTAAACCAGTAAACTTAAAAGTGAAGCACTCCCATACTGTGCCACTAATGGGAGCAAATGGAATTGCAATCTGTTTGTTTGAAAGGCCTGATTGGTTTAGCAAAAACAACATTGGCTTAACCAGTGTAGTGAGACTATTTGTTTGTCCAAACCATTGGAAACTTTGTTGAAATCATTATTTTTGCAATTCTGTTTAGTTCCAGTAGTGGAACAGAAATTACAAACCACTGAACTTGTAAACAATGGTTTAATAGCTAATTTGGATAGACATTATGTTCTCGTCCCTTGTGGTGGCCACAGACAAGATTAGAGAAAAATTGTGTATTATTATTATTATTATTAATAATACATGCATGTTTAAAGTTTAATATTTAATGCTTAATTGATTTATTTTTCAGATTTAGACAGTCGGAATTATTTTTGCATTCTGCTTTCTGAAGTATGTTTTTAGAGAAAAAATTAGAGAAAATTGCGTATTATAATAATAATAATATAATATGTTTAAAGCTTAATTGTGATATATGCTTTCTTTTATCTGCTTATGATAGACAGCTGAGCTCCAAACAGCAGGTCCATGTTCTCTCTGTCAATCACATCATATCAGAGCAGAAACACATTAATACAGCAAAGACAGATAAATTCATGTTATTTAAGTAGAAACACGCCCTAGGCGACAGCCTAGCTCGCCTATGCCTAGAAACGGCCCTGCTCTGAGCTATGGATTATTCAGTGATGTGGGAAGGTGTATGACTTTTGGCCGTATCTATTCTACGTGAGTGTGTCTTTAAGACAGGGAAGAGGTTTTGTGAGGACTGAAGTTACCCCAGGGGACCTCTAGAGGGAGAGAGAGTGTTCTGAGGTGCTTTTGGATTTGGGAACACTTAGCATGTTTGGTGCAGCTTCAAGAAAATTGAGGCCATTAAAAACCACAACCTGGATACAAGATACATTGGCTCCTTGGATGTGGATTGCGTGCCAAATGAACAAAGTGCTTTGGGCCTATAGGTGTCTTTTGGTGAGATTGACATTTATTTACTTGGTTGGCAGATGCTGTTGTCAAAAGCACTTTACTGTACTTTTTTTTTTACTCAAGTGTCTTGCTGAAAGACACTTTGGGCTACAAGTTTTAAGTTACAAGCCCAGATATTTAACCATTTAGTCTCCCAACCCGTTCATTCCTTATTATTATTATTATTATTATTATTATTATTATTATTTGCTGAAAACTGTTAGCTAACTGTTGCTTCTTTGTTTATTTTCTGGAAGTATGTGAGCTGCTTGCTGTCTTCTTCCTCATAGGCACTTTTTTCACGAGCCAATCACATGAGCTGTAAATGTCATATGACTAATATTCAGGAAAATTATGCCAGAAATTCCTATTTTGTAGTATTGCACACTTTTAGCTTAAAAAATATTGGTCACTATAGCAGAATATCTACTATAATATAATAAAATAAAATAATATATGTGATTATACATTGCTTGCAAATGTTTCATTTTGTCAGAATGAACAATATTTTTTCAAAGTTTTTTTTAAATACTATAGTATATACTGTGCAATTTTTAGTATAGTATGGTAATATTTTGTTTTGAACACAATAGTGTTATTTTAGTATTATTTATACTATTATAGCATTTATTAATACTTTAAATTGGGATTTAAATATTTTTTATATCTACTATAATATAATAAAATAAAATAATATATGTGATTATACATTGCTTGCAAATGTTTCATTTTGTCAGAATGAACAATATTTTTTCAAAGTTTTTTTAAAATACTATAGTATATACTGTGCAATTTTTAGTATAGTATGGTAATATTTTGTTTTGAACACAATAGTGTTATTTTAGTATTATTTATACTATTATAGCATTTATTAATACTTTAAATTGGGATTTAAATATTTTTTATTTTAGTCTTTTTTTGTCCTTTTGAGCCATTTTGATTATTTTTTAATATTTATCTTTAAATAATTTTTATTTTAATTTTTGTTTTAGTAATTTTAGTACTTATTTCAGTTAGTTGCCAAATCAATATTTTAAATTTTTGTTTTAAAGTTTTTAATCTAATATTTATATTTAATAAAATAAAATATTTTAATTTCTAATTTTTATATTTTACACAAACTTTTAATTTGTAATAGTTTTAGTTATAAAACTATAAAATAACAACAGTTATAAAATAACCACACTGGAACATAGTCATTGTTGAACTCCAAAAAGGTCAACCAACATCACACATGATATGATTTAGGCCGTGGCGGACCTGATGCTGCACTCTGATTGCTGAACCACTCCAGTGAACTTTCAGAGCTGATGTGCTTCATGGATCACTAGCTAATAAGGCAAACGAGGCCTAATTAGCCTCATAGTAACATCAAAGCTGAACCCTAAAGGCCATCCGAATGCTTCCTTAGCAATAAAACACCCTCAGAGAGAAGATGTGACCATGGCAACACGTGCAGATGGAGTATAGATCACAGATAAATAAGTGACGGTTGAGTTTGGCTAGTCAATCACAACTTCAGATTCCATCTTGTGAAATCCTTTGTGCATCTTAAGAAGTGTTTTTTTTTTTTTTTATGTTAAAAAGCTAAAAGTGTAAACGTTTGGATCTGTGGTGCTTTAAAAACATTGTTTGTTTAAGAATCTCGACCTGCCCAACAACAGCAACACTTGCTCAACAATAGTGTGCATTTGGGGCGGGGCTATCTTTTTGTTTTACCAATGACAGACAAGGAAACCTGTTTGAAAACAGTCACTATTTTAGCAATTCCAAGTGAAGCTAGAACTCAGAACTTTTTTCCAGAATATTAGAATTGATCATTACGGCTAGTTTGGAAAGCTTTACAAGACTCATGCATTTTAATATGCGATTTAACCTTCATCCCAGCATGCAATTTGAGTTGCCATAACCGTTTTGCTGCCTCTATATATACGTATATAATATATGTGTGTGTTTCTAAGCACATAGCTTAGCTTATATTAAAAATGGACCTTTTCACACAATGGTGCTTAACTGCTGCCTGTTTTAGCTGAGCTGTGACACCAGACACATGGGATCTCTTGCGTCACTTGTGCTTAAGTGAGTGTAAGTGTGTGTGGGTAAAGGCTATTGCTCTCTGGTATCGGTTTTCACACGCACTAAATTATTCATCCGGACACATACCAAACCATCATATCGCACATGGGATCTCCATGGCTACCCCCTCCGTCTCATGCCCTCCATCAGCCGCTGCCGACTGTTTTGGCCAAATGTCAGAGAATGTCACAGTTCTCTAACGGATCTAGCATGCTTTTAACCTCTCAACCCAGTTCCAAACAAAACATTTTCATTCATTAACAGTTCATTCCCTCCAGAGAGAGCTTTGTGCTTGTTTCTACATTCAGAATGGAGTACTAGCATAATGCATATTGCTCAGTATGTACTGTATACATCCTAATATTTTATATGTGAAGTATGCAACAAATCTTATGGTATCCTACATTGTTGTTTATTATGTTGCATATTTAATTCAGTGACTGGCATCATTTTGCATTTTTAATCCAATTTGGTGTGAAACATCTTGTGTTTCAATTTTTTTAGAAGATGAATGAAACATGATTTAGATGTAAACATTGTGTTTTTTTCTTCGATTTTGAAAGATTTAGATTTATTTCAAGTCAAAAATAAGACTTAATGTGACTGAATCAACCTGACAACCTTAGGTTACACCAACAAAAGTCATTTTCATGACTTTAATGTCAGGTTATGGTGAAATTGCATTTTTTTACATTATAGTCAGTGTCTGTGCCATGTAGAAGTGAGCTTGGCATCAAGTCGTCACTGGATTGAGCTGCAAGGACATTTTTCCAGGTCCCTACTGTATCAATAGAAAACCCCAAAGATCTCAAGAGAGCTGATAGTGTCATGTGCGTCTGTTGAACAACAGCAATCACCCGTGCCATTAAAGATTGAAGAGCAACAGTCTCTTTCGGCACATTAACATTGCGCCAAGGAAAACAGCAAGAGACGGCACGAGTGAAACAAAAAAGAAAGAAAATACCGTCCGGAGAGAAAGAAAGCTAGAAATAGACATTGCATACAGACAGAACCACGTGTTTGGGTTGCGCTGGTGCACTCGGTTCTCACAGGACAGATAAACAGACGGATGTGTCGTCCCCTCCACGGTGAAAATCTGCTCGCCGTAAAGAGCCAAACTGACATCAGAGAGACCATGTGTGAACGCAACATGCTACATGAAGCGCAGATCACTACAATCTCGCCTGGAAATGCATACGATCACACAATGTATGGAAAGAACGCATGCATGCATTGAAGATTGCACAAACATGCAAACGCATAGGATGATGTTGTGCATAATTGCAACAACCGTTAAGAAATAAGAGCTGATGAAAGGTCAACAATCTGCTCATGTCCTCAGTAGGCCTCAAGACAGAAAGTGGCGCTCAGAAACACTGCAAAAGCATAAACACACAGATGGAAAGACGAAGGGACATTCTAATAAACATTTGAACTTCTGTTCATTCATGAGCTGCCAAAAGAAACTTTAATGTTGTACTTAGGAACAAAACCGACCTCATCAAATGGCTCCACTCTTCGAAGGGTTCCTGTGATCGAATCGTGTCGGGCAGTAAGAAAGACAGAACTGAACCCATTCAGTTGGGCCGTCACGGACTCTATGCTCAGCAGGATGCAACTTCACTGCCTCTAGTACACATATAAGTTCAAGCGAAGGGCTAATGGGATGAGATGTGCATTGCATTTTCTCTTTGAAGCTATGTGTTGCATTGAGAGCTGAGCGTGAGAGAATATGTGTGTATTACATGTGCAAGTGGCTTGTATGAGTGTGACAAAACCCAAAGCGTGGCTCTGAATAATGTGATTTTGCACCTGGTACTCAGAACAGATTAGCTAAATATAGGCCTAATATGACCCATTCAACCCAAAACACTGGCATACAATTAAAGCTGGGTGATATTTTGAATATATTTGAAATATTTGAGTATTAGTATTAGTATTATATTAGTCCGATTTGTTTCAATTCATTTGCATGAATCAGTTCAAATGGTCCATTTAAATGAATCAATTTGATCAACCCTAAAATGCTGGTGTACATTTAGGCCTGGGCAATATAATGAATAGTTACAAAATATTTGAGATTAGAGTCAAGGAAGGATCGTCAGGTATGATAACTTTAGAACAGTTTTAATCGTGCCAATTTTTCAAAGTAGCATCAGAGATGCTATTCAATTCATCTACATGAATCAGTTCAAACTATCCATTTATATGAATCTATTAACTCGGATTCAGTGATTCATTTGCACCATCACTCACAAGTGTTCATGGAAGTCTCACAAAGTATTTTTCAACCCCAAAACACTGGCATACAATTAGGGCTGGGCAATATATGAATTGTTTATGACATATTTGAGATGACGATCCTTCCTTTTGTTATGACTCTTAAGTATGAGAGCTTTTAAATCTATATATTTGAAATAGATTTTTCGAAGTAGCATCAGATTTTGTTCAATTTGTCTGAATCAGTTCAAACTGGCCATTTATATGAATCAATTCAACTCTGATTCAGTAATTAATTTGCGTTATCAATCACTCAAAAATGTTCATTGAAGTCTCAGCACAGTGTTTTTCGCAGCATAATGAAATGTCTGTAGGTAAATATTGTAGTTTATAGGTATGTGATGCTAAAGATTTTTAATAATTGAAATAGTTTAAATGTTACATATACACAAAATTTTGCCGCACACTAGTTATATATATATATATATATATATA
>NW_015557091.1:3241478-3256311 GCF_001515605.1 Sinocyclocheilus anshuiensis | reverse complement strand
TATATATATATATATATATATATATATAATATAACAATATTATTTAGCACATGACAGTTTGGAAACTGTTATTTCATATTATATTTTACTGTATTTTAATTCTTAATTCCAGTGTATTCATGTGTATTTTGGGGGTGAATCAGTGTAGCCATGTCGGTAAAAATAACATTCGCTTTTGTATTAGCAAAATGAAAGAGCCTGCAACAGAAAGACAGAGGCTGAACTCTATCTGACTCCTATTCACACACACATCATGTTATACGAAGTGACAAACATCATTCAAACATGTCATTCTGGAGAGAATATGCCTTTGTTGGAGAGGTGTGACAGAGCTTTATCTGTTCACAGTGACGTTTTTTGTAGACTGACAGCTCTGTTGCTATTTTACAGCTTGCTGCATGCGTTTTCACAAGACATGATGACTTAAATCTATACAATGAATGAAATAACGCCTCCATAATCCAAACGATTTATATAAATATAACTTTTTCCATTTAATAAATCTTACTTTTTAATTAAAAAATAAATCAGTTGTGTCCCCGGGAGATAATTCCTCGGCTGGTTCTGGAAGGCCATTCTTCAACTGAAAGCCTTGTAAAGACCTCCAGAGAGCAATATGTATGGAGAGCGCGAGAACTGCCAAGAAAAGATTACATGTCCATTGTCAGCTTTTAATAATTTGGCTTTTTGAAAGACCAAATAGTTTGTCAATGGTTTCTTTTTTAACACACCTCACTGCCTTCGCCGCACACTAGTTAAATCCCTCTTTTGTCTGTCTGTCACACACTATTAATAATGTCTCTCTCCAAAACACACACACAAAGAGAGACAGAAGGCGAGCAAGAGAGAGAGAGACCTTGTCTACTGTACTGAGAGTGTGTACACTGTACGTTTGAATAGTTTAATGTGTCTGGTAAAACAGTGTTAATCATGTGGAACTGCAAGGAAGGCAGGAAATTGAGGTAATGCTGTCGCCCAGTAACCAATCAGCTCCTGACCTCAGTCCAACAGAGACGGTCATAATGTCATTGCCATCAAAACCTGGACAGATTTAGGTTAAACTACAGATCTGTCATTTAGAAAGACAGAGACTAGTCTTATCCATTTAAAGCCAATGTATTTGTGTGCACAGGAAGCTACCAATATAACCCTCTGCCACTGCCACACCAGCAGAGCCTATAAGCCAAACCGCACCAATAAACTTCAATGTTTTACATCAGTGTCCTTTTATAACATCAGACAAGTGGAAAATGCATTCTGTCTGTCTCCTTGATGCTCTTTTACCCTGGCAGATTGAATGTAGATTCACACAAGGCTTTCTCAAAGGGACAGTTCACCTAAAATCAAAGTTCTGCCACCGTTTGCTTGCCCTCATGTAGTTCCAAACTTGTATGACTTCAA
Source organism: Sinocyclocheilus anshuiensis (assembly GCF_001515605.1). NCBI lineage: Eukaryota > Metazoa > Chordata > Actinopteri > Cypriniformes > Cyprinidae > Sinocyclocheilus > Sinocyclocheilus anshuiensis. The sequence continues at coordinate 3,254,910 of NW_015557091.1, read as the reverse complement.
GGAACACAAAAGAAGATATTTTGAAGAATGTTGAGGTTCAAAAACATTGCAACATTGGCTTTCATTGTATGGGCACATTTTGTGTACAGTCTATTGGTTTTAATGAGTAAATGATGACCGAATTTTCATTTTTGAGTGAACTGTCCTTTGTTTCTGCAGCAATGCCATAGAAGAACCTTTCTTTCACTCTTAAAAATAAAGGTTCTTTATCGGCATACTGTATGGCTACATGAAGAACCTTTAACATCCGTGGAAACTTTCCATTGCATTGGTTCTTTATGGTGGAAAAAGTTTCTTCAGATTATTGAAATGCTCAAAAAATGGTTCTTTGAAGAACTGTTCCCTGAAAGGTTCTTTGGAGAGCCAAAAATGGTTCTTCTGTAGCATCGCTGTGAAAGTCAGTTTTTTGGAAGCTTTTGTTTTTAACAGTGTACACTTAAAAATAAACATTCTTTACTGGCATCTATGGTTCCACAAAGAACATTTAACATTCATAGAACCAATCCAATTTACAAAATGTTCTTTATAGTGGAAAAGGTTGTTTAGATTATTAAATCTTCACTAAGAAAAAAATGGTTATTTTAAGAACTGTTCACGAAAAGGTTCTTTGAGGAACATAAAAATGGTTACGTAAGAGTGTAGTATGAAGAACATTTTAATAATCTGAAGAACCCTTTTCCAGTATCCTTTTGTGGAATGGAAAGTTTCCATGGCTGTTAAAGTTTCTTCATGGAACCAAATGCCAATAAAGACCCTTTATTTCTAAGAAGAAATCCAAGTCAGTCAAGTTGATTTGATTCATATACTCTGTATTCCACTTTGCTTCTCATTGAGTTATCTCAAAATACTCATTTATACAATGGGATGCTTAAATACATGGTGACTGGGGACTTTAAAGTACACTGTACTGTAAAATGTCATGGAATTGCTGCTGTCCTGAGAAAGCCTCTAATCTCAAAGGGTCTAAAATAGCAGTCTTCCGAGAAACAGAAAGAATAACGGTTGTCAGGATGAAAATTTAAAGCGTCTCAAGCTATTGTTTGCTTTGCCGCAGATTTTAGGCTCCTTAAAGACATAAAGGGCATCTGACACAACTGTCAAGCTCATAAACAGGCGGTCTGCCTCTGCAACACCGTCCAGCGCTTGAGGAGAAAAACTTTGTCCTGAACACACTTCACTATTCCAAACAACACAAACAGCTGTCTCATTTGAGCATAACTTCTGACTGACTGTAAATTCACAGTGGACTTTTATAATGTTGGCACGTTTCAAAGGCAAAAGCTTTCTTTGCTGCTTTGCATGAAATGCCATTGCATTTCTAATAAAAAATGAAAAGCTGAACTGTAACAGCATGTTTACCGTTACAATATTTAGGCTGTAATGACAGGTTGACTTCTTTGGTTACTGGCCGGATATCAAGTCATGTCGAGTTGATTTATTCCACCCTTTGGTGAATCAGATTGTGCCAACAGAACAAACCTCAGTGTGTGTGTGTGTGTGTCCAAAACAGCAGGAAAAGAGAGCATGCAAGCTTTTCGGACCAGAATTATAGAAGACTAAAGTCATCTTTCCTCTGAAGCAACTCTTATTGTGCCACATAATAAGTCATGGGTGCAACTAAACAAGCACTTCACTACGTTTTTGAATTAATTAGCTATAGATCTAAGTAGCAACAACATGTTCTGAGTAAATACAGCCTAATGCATTACAATAGTGATAATATTCCCAAAAGTGTACGTTTTGCCTCATAACATAAGTTGCACGCTGATTTTTATTTACTAAGCAACTGCACTGTAACTTGAACACTAATTTAGACTGTGATCCCTTGCAACTTGTGTGATACATTAGCATTTTTTACATTTATTTCATTAACAAGTTGCTGTATAAATCATAAACCTTCGATCTTGTAGTCATCTATAATATTGAACATACACCAAGTCTCAGAAATAACAATGCAAGCCATTCATCTGCATTCTGTAGCATTGGTGTCATTTGATAAACTTTCATTTGTTGTGTTATAGAGAGACGAGACGTGCAAAGCTTGAATCGGCAAACTGCATTAGTAGTTTGCATGCAAAATGGCTCAATCCAGCGCAGTTATGCGTGTATTCAGAGATGTGAGTGACATCAACATCGTCTCTTCTGTGGATCTCTTACCTCCACACTGAATTGCTGCTCCTCACCGTCCACAGCACATAAAATCCAGAGCAAGAACTGCGCGCACAAGCAATTCAACCCTCTTCTATTATGCAGTGTTAACAAAACCATAATGACCCGTATTTATTCGTTTTGGCTGCTTTTATTAATAAGTCAATAAAAAAGCAAAGAACAAAAGAAGGAATAAATCCCCCTGGTCTCAGTGGGTTGGAAACATTAGAGGCAGACAAACAGTCGTCACGTCGAGAGATATAATAATAATGATATCATATCACTCCGGGAGGCTCTGATCGCGTTGTTTGCGCTTTCAGAGTTCGTCTCTTCTTCGTCTCCCGGAGGCGCAGATGTGATGATGATGATGCTCAGATAAGTCACATTTAGTTGTGCTGCTCCTCTTCTGCTGAGCGCGATGGACTTCGAGTTTTCAACCATACCTCTCCCTTCTGCGCATGCGCGCTGCGCTCCGCTCTGAATCCCACCTCAGCGGAGAACCCACCGAGAGCAACGTCACGGAATCCTACATCAGAGACCAAACTGGAGTACATAAACAGCTACTGTACTATAATAATAATAACTAAAATAATTCATGTATGTTTTATTGCCTTTATTACATTTTATATAACCTATTTATATTACTAAATTCTAAAATCTACCAACATAATGTTTTAGTATATATAACATATATAGAATTTGATTATATATACACACATATCCATAGGATATATAATTTAATAAAAAAATCGATACATACTGTTTAGATTTGTTTGTCCTTTTTTTTATTTTAATGTGTGTGTGTGTGTATATGCGCACATAATTATTATTATTATATTAATATTAATTAACATAATATAATATTATTAATATATAATATGTGTGTATGCATATATATAACTTTTTATTTACTATATATAATACACATATGTCATTTATAACATTAATATTTTGATTCAGTCTTTGTTCTTTTGTATTAGAAAAATAATTGTTAATGTTAAATGTTAATTTTAAGATAATATATTTTTAGTAATATTTAGTAAAATAACATTTATATGTTTATATTAGTTTAAATAATAATAAAAAAAAATTATTTGTTCATTTTTCTTACGCCTTGGATGCCTTATAACATGAAGTGTACCGTTCATGTCCACTAGAGGGCATCTCTCGTGTTCTCTTACTGTATAAAACCATGGGACATTGCAATTTTCTCACTTTTATATACATTACAGTCTTCCCAGCTGTATGTTTGTTTGTTTGTTTTTTTGCCAGTTGTCAGTTACAACAGTCAGCCTTCTCTGAACGAATAATCCAGAACCTGAACAGCAAAAACTTTGCTTGCATTGCATTTATTATTTGCCTGACACCCTTTATTAACACTCTTACAAAAGTGCAAAGTGTGTGTTTCTCTCATACAGGGAGGAGTCCAAATATATGAGCACAAAACAAGCCCATCTCCATCTCAGTGTGAACATGCACATCGAAGCCGAAAAAGAAAAGAAAATCAGATTAAATGTCGCAGATCAATTCTCTACTTAGAGGGAAAAGTGATGGAAAAAATCAGAGCAGCAGGGTACGGCCACGGCCATGTGATGAGGTTTCAATTTGCACGGGGCCGCAAATTGCAAATTTCACTGACCGCAGCAAAGATGGAGGGTTTCCACTGACCAATAACAGCTGTCCACCAAAACATACAAGTGCTTGCTAAGTCAAGTGCCACTTCAAATCATGCAGCTTATTGAGAAAGGTGTGATATTAAAAAACACTAAAAATGGCAAATACTCATAACACCTTAGCATTTTAATTTGAAAAGCAGAAGCACAAAAACAGCATGTATTTGGGTTAAAAATGGTCAGAATTATGTTTTCGTGCTGATTTTGATTTGCAGTAGATGCTTGCTCTGTTTTCAAATCTCTGCCAAATGGATCTATGTATCTGTCCCATTTCAGCCACATGAGTGATGAGCTCAGCCAGTGAAGATGAATATGACACGCTCGTCAAAGTGGTCATACAAAAGGTCCTTTGAGGTAAACTGAGAAACTCCCAGCAAGCACAACAATGTTGTATAAACGTTTATTTTAAGTTGTTAAAAGGTTGTCATAATGTTTTGTAATAAAGTTATAGGTAAATGTATTGTAAAAATTATTAATATTATATTAAGCATCCTTAACATTACTGATGTGTTTTAAGTTTCTTAACATAAATATATTTTATTATTAGGTAAAATTTAATGTTTTTTTATTTTATTTTTTTTTATTTTGACAGACTGTTATTTTAGTATTATACTATTATAGCATTTATTCATATTTTGAATTAGGTTTTATTTTATATTTTCAGTTTTTATTTGTTTTAGTAATTTTCTTATGTACTTTCATCATTTTTATCAGTTTTTGAAACAATTAAGCTTTAATTTATTTTTATTTTAGTTTGAGTTATTTTAGTACCTCGACTTTAACTTGTTTTATTTCAGTTATATTACATATGTGTATTAAGTTTTTAACATAATAAATATATTTTATTATTATGTACATTTTAATATTTGTGTTTATTTTTTGAAGGACTCTTATTTTAGAACTATTTATATACTATTATAGCATTTATTAATATTTTGAATTAGCTTATATTTGAATATTTTCCTATATGCTTTTATCATTTTATTATTCTTTAAAATATTTATATTTAAAAACATTCCGTTAAATATAGCTTTAATTGTTTCTATTTCAATTTTAGCTTTAGTAATGTTAGTATACTTAAACTTTTATTTTAGCTAAATGTTTTAGTTATTTATATTTTGTTTTAACATTTACATTTTGTTTTATTTCAGTGAAGTGAAGTGAAACTCAAGGGTCTCCCCTCAGTCGTGGTATTGAGGGTGGAAGAGAGCACTGATTATTGACTCCCCTAACTGACAATTCCTGTCGGACCTGAGACTCGAACCCACAACCTTTGGGTCACAAGTCAGACTCTCTAACCATTAGCTATTTCAACTATTTCAATTAATGAAAACAACACTTTTTTTTAATTGTAGTTTTATTTTTAGTTAACATCAACAACCATGACAGAGACAAATAATGTTGTAATGTGACCTGGTTGTATTATGTTATTTACAGCCTACTGTAAATATAATATCTCACAAACGTTGCAGTTTAGTCTGTTTTTGTTTTCATAGTAAGAACTTGTTACACTGACATTTTAAAACCACTTAAGGAAATATGACCAGGTAACTATTTTCACAGTGTTTCTTCACTTGTTTTAGTTATGTTTAAATTTAGCCGTGTTTATACTTAACCGCGGCTTGTGTACTGCATCATTACTGTGTCTGTTCCCCTTTCGGGCTTGAACTGATGGTAAAACTAATGACATTATGTACTGTCTTTACATTTATTTTGAAAGATGAAGCTCGCGATTATGGTAAGGGGCGTTACATTTCTGACAAGTGCTTGCGGTGTTCGGCCAATCACAATGCACTCAGCTGGCCAATCAGAGCAGACTGCGCTTGTCAAAGGATGGACTTTGTAGAAAACGACGCGTTTGAGAGAGGCGGGGCATAGAGGACCTACAATAATGTACAGTATTTGAAAAATAATGTGTTTTTTGAACATTAAAGCATGTCAACATATTCTGTTACACCAAATACACAAAATAATGATATTTAAAATAGCATCATATGACCCCTTTAAAAATGTTCTGCAATGTTACCTACTGTACTATAACTACAACCAAAATGCAAAGCTGTTGAAATGTTTTATGCTTGCTGGGCAGTTGTGATGGAGAAATAAGCAGGTGCCGTAATTTCAATTCTGGCATTTATCGTTGACACGTAATAATGATGACATCCTAAACTAGAGCACTCACACATTTCAGCAACCATCTGTGCCTCTTTCTCTTTCTCTGTCTATCTCTCATTCTCTTTTTGCTGGTTCTAGTTGTAGTCACTCTGGCTCTCTTACATTGTACTTCTCAGTGAGAGATAGAAGACTTTGTGGTTCCTCTCTTCCAGCACTGGGTACTGCTGTCTGTCCCATATAACTTTCCCTCTCAATATCACTTCTAATGTTGTAACTGCATCTGCTCCCCCCTTTCAGAAAGCTCCTCTTTGGCTGCCTGGTTTAAAACGTTCCTTCTGCTTCCTTTAGAGACCAGCCAAAAATGCTTTGAACAGATTCAGGCTTCACATTTGTGGGTTAAGCATTTGGCCATTTCTCCTGGCGACCCATCACGTGTTACTTTCTCCCTCTCTCGCCAACCTATTCTTCTTTTCCCTCTCCTTCTTTCCAGCTTTTTCTCCTCAGTAGATCTCTTATCATCTCCATTTGCACTGCATTTTCTTAGAGGTATCTATGAAAAAAAAAAACAGATTTCTACTAGAGCTGTAGACATTAAACAGTGTCAGCATATATGTTGTTGTTTGCTTTATGTCCATATCATTGAAGTTAAATAAATCATATCACTGACCTGCAATCCACTGTGCATCTTGCTGTTTGTACAGCATCTCCTGCCATTAGCATCATGCATAAAAACAAAGTGCTTATTTATTTTTTTATTTTTTTTTGGATAATTTTTTTTGTTTTTTTTTTTGTATACAGTTCAGGGAACAGGGTTAAATGTTAAATGATAGTTTTAATAATAATAAAAATATTATATGATAATTATCATTTTTATAAATTAAAATATATTGTAATAATAATAATTATTATTATTATTTATTATATAGATTATTATAATTATATATACTGGGTCTCTTATGTCCTGTTATATATACTGAGAGTCTTATGTCCTACATTTTGTAAATAATAGAGTAAATAATATTGTGAAATATTATTACAATTTAAAATAACTGTTTTCTATTGAAATATATGTTAAAATGTAATTTATTCCAGTGATGCAAAGCTGAATTTTCAGCTTCATTAATCCTGTGTGAGCATCATTACTCCAGTCTTCAGTGTCACATGATCCTTCAGAAATCATTCTAATGTGCTATTTTATTTTATAATAATTAATAAAATGTAAATAATTAAAACATTTTGTTATATAACTATAATTATATAAAATATGCAAAATGTATAATTATATAATTACATAACTTAATGTACTCAATAAAAGTGTTCAATTTATATGGCTGTGTAATATATATATATATATATATATATATACACACACACACACACACACACACACACACACACACACAGTCATATAAATATATTCATGCATACATAAATAAATGATGATTATTATTATTATTTCTTCTTGTGTAGAGCTTTAGGGATCCTAGGGAGTTGTGGATGGTTTGTATTCCATGAAATGCTATTTTTTCTTCTGTTTTATCATCTTCTAGGCAAATATCATAGGTTTAAATAATTGCACACCTGTTCTCTACAAGCCAAATGATTTGAGTTGCTATTCACAAACGTGAGAGACTATTTATATGTTAAAGTTTAACATTTGGCTTTGGAGTTTTGAAGAATCCCTAAGCCTAAGTACAGTATGATTTTTTCTTTTTTTTTTCTTTTTTAATGATGACAGACAGGTTTACGTTTAGAAGCATGTAATTTCGACAGAGCCTTGTGCAGATCCTTCAGTGGCACAGACTTGCTGACAGTTATAAATTACAGTCAGACCACAGGGTCAGATTGAGGTCAGACCTTACAGATGCTTAAGAAAGCCAGAACTCGTTTACGGCTCCACTACGGGTGCCTCAAACATCAGTGTACCGATAATGCCCCCCTTAAAATCACAATACAGCCTCTGATTTAAATTGCCTGGTTTTAATGAAAAATATGTCTGTTTTTTTCCATTAAAGTCTGGTTTTAAGTCCAGCTGTGGTGATGGGACGACTCTAGAGGACAGATGGAGCATAAAAATACCATGTGCACAATAGCACGGCAAACACGATATTTACATAATGTGATTAAACATGCAAGCGGGGTCGCACATGACATTTGTCCAAAAAAAACAAAAAATCAACTGCTGCCTATAGGGTGTCTGTCATCAGTTGTGTTTGTACGGCATGTATCCATGTGTCGCTATGTATGTGTCAGTGTGAGAGCGTGGTTTGTTATCATGACCGCAGACGTCAAAAGACGGATGACCAGAGTTCCGGAAACTGACACTGACTCGGTCGTTCTGGTGTTTATGGACGTCGTCCAGGTTCCTGAACCATCTGTGAGGGGGGAAGATGGCCTCCTGCTGGGGTAAGTGAGGGTAATGAGACGCATTGTCCCCGGGGCCTGTCAGGGCCCTGCAGGAAGTGCCAGGGTGGGTTTGGCCAAAATATCAAGTGTATGCCATCATTCGAAATGTTAAATGCGTAATCAGAGCCATTGAAAACAGGACACAGGATGACACATTTTTTCCCGCTGTGGCCCAGGGGAATGACTCTGTCCCTGTTAGACAAAAGATAAAGTACATTTCTCAGCCAGTTCTAGAATGCAAGTGAACTTTATTGTTGATTATTGGATTGGAATGAAAGCATTTTAACTTGATTCAAGTCAAAGTGTGTAGCCGCAACAATTACAACAGGCTCAGTTTGCAAATGTACATAACTTGTAGTCTGTAATATCTGTGTTTTTATGCGCATTTTGAAGTATCGCATCAGAAACGAGTAATGGAAATGCCTAATTTCGGGAAAAAAAATCCCTTAATTCACAAAAAAGTTTTTATGCTCGCTTGAGGTGGTTTTGCGAAGGTAATGCGAATAGTGTGAGATGAAAACGGATTTGCCGAATAAATTCTGATGTAGCGAACATTAAACCCACGTAACTAATCGGCTTTTTCCGCTGATGGTGTCTTTCCGGATTTTTATTTACTGTTGGAAGTGGAAAAAATACTTAGTGCAACCTTTGAAGTTTTAAAATTATTTAGCCTTTTCCACTAAATTGCTGAGTGATTAGAGATTAAATATGGTCTGCAGATTTAATAGCCTGGCAATGTTTGCAGACTCAGGCTTTTATAAGTGGAGTGAGCTTGTTACATTACAACTACATGAACACTGAACTGAAATACCCCGTCTTGTAAATCATAAGTCACCATTTAATGGCAGCCAATGTGATTATACATTAGCGTCATAGCTCGTGAAATCTGATTTGAGCGGAGAGGAAATCAAGGCAGAGAAGATGTGATGGACAGTCTGACCCACGTGTTTGTGGAATCAGTCCTAGCTGATCAATAATAATGGATTTAATAAAATACTTTATTGTTGTTCACATACGTTTTCGTGCAGCTAAAAAAAAGTATCAGGTTGACCTAGTTCTGGTTTTATGAGTTTGACCATTGGTGTACAGCACAGATCGCTACTGAGATCTAAACTTTAACTTGAAGCCAGTTACTACCACGCTTATGCTGTTGTTTTTAGAGACTGTATTGATGTATTGTTTGTCTTGCGCAATGGGGAAATAAAAAGGTTTACTGTTGTACATGATCATATGAACAGGATTATGTCATACTGATAAATCTGTGTGACTCTACTATATCTGAATCATCAATCAATGAGAAATTAGAGTTCACATGAACTGTAAGGAGACCTAACTATTAACTTTATCTATTGAAAAATAATAAAGACTATCTATCTATCTATCTATCTATCTATCTATCTTTTTTTCTTTTTCTTTTTTTTTTTTTTTTGAGGGTCTGTGGCATCAAAAAGTTTGAAAACCCCTAGAGGAGAAATCATTTTCTATGGGTTCTCATTGTCATTTTGACACTGGTGTGTTTGTCCATGTCTTCATGGTATCAAATATCTTCCTAACTTGATTTGTTTTGTCCCGAAAGGCCACGGACACCAAGAAAGACCTGCTACTACATCCAGGTCGTCTTTCTCCCATGAGAAATGGAATCGTTTGGGCTCTTGTAACATTTCACATCTCTGAGAGGCTGATTACGGCCTGGAAGCAGCATGACTGAGCCATGCGACCTGAGGGATGCCAGTTCCCGTGTGCGCACACGAGGAAGATATTTGGGGAGGTATTTCAGCTCTCTTACATAAACACAGGCAGGTTGCAGGATTATATGGGATTCAAGAGGCAAACCTGTCTCTGCTGGAGATTTCCAGAGTGCAGGACTGTTTAATGCCATATCTGTTTGGTGATGATTACAACAACAATAATATAACTACAAATCCTGGAACACAATGTCACACGAGAATTTTAATAAAGAGATTCAACACAATGACGTAGACGGTAGCTCTCTCATGTGGAGGGGCTTCATGATCTCATGCTTTAAATGTTGGAAATTTATTCCGTTTATTAATTACAATATTTGTTGGGCAAAACGATGCAAGGATGTGATGTTTCAATTCACAGGTTACATTGTGAAAACATTCCCCATGATTGCCTCACTTTTTGCTTCACTGGAGTAAAAAGTGTGATAGCTAGCCTTGAGTTACCCTATTATAACCAAAAATGACAATGGATTCATTAAAAATAATGTATGACAGGTCCATTAATTTGCACAGTCTACCCGCTAATGGTGACCCTGAGGATTCTGGGACACGGCTAGATGAAACAGAATATTAAGCTATTGTTGCTCTCATGATTGAACTCTCTCATGTGGAGGGGCTTCATGATCTCATGCTTTAAATGTTGGAAATTTATTCCGTTTATTAATTACAATATTTGTTGGGCAAAACGATGCAAGGATGTGATGTTTCAATTCACAGGTTACATTGTGAAAACATTCCCCATGATTGCCTCACTTTTTGCTTCACTGGAGTAAAAAGTGTGATAGCTAGCCTTGAGTTACCCTATTATAACCAAAAATGACAATGGATTCATTAAAAATAATGTATGACAGGTCCATTAATTTGTACAGTCTACCCGCTAATGGTGACCCTGAGGATTCTGGGACACGGCTAGATGAAACAGAATATTAAGCTATTGTTGCTCTCATGATTGAATCTCAAATGAGATTTGGAGAACCCCCGGTGATAAATTCTGCCCTTCAGAAGACCGTCATCTACCATGTGACAGGAAACGTGAGAGCTGATTGGAGATCTCCATTGCCATGACAACTCACTCTAATCTGGTTATGAGTGGTGAGCAAGAGGTAATAATTGGATTGTTCGGAGTGAGGAGAAAATATGATATAAATGTTATCACTCAACCCTCTATCTTCTGTGTTCCCTGAGGAACTTCCATTGTGAGTCACATAAACACGTTTTGTCATGAGTAGTGTGTTGTATAGACTCTCTGTCAAGGGATAAGTGTTGTAAGATACAGAAGACTGGATTTACTCTTTTATGCTCCAAAAGATGTTAAAGGAATTGTTTAGTTAACCTAAAATGTATGCAGTTGTCAAGGTTCGGCTTGTTTGCATGACCCAGGTAGCCCCTGCTGGTAGATGCCGTAACTACACAGTCTGGTACAACAAGCATGTTTCTCCATTCGTGGCCATTAACATGTAGCCATATAGTTTGACTAAACTTTTTTTGCGTGCAGCATTTAGCATATATCACTAATATGTTGTTGGTGTTTTACCTTTTTTGACGTTTGATTCTCATACATGCATTCTTCCATTGATGCTGAAAGAATAGCTACTGTACTAAATACTCTTGACAGAATTCCCAAATGAGTGACTCTTCTAAGATGGTTCTTATCAGTGATTCAAAACGTACAGATCAACCATGTTGTCTGATTCCCCAGCAAATAACTCTTCTGAAACAGTTCTTCTTAGTGAATCAAAACCATACAGCATGACCAGTGTAGTCCAATAGCCGAAGGAATGACTCTTATGAGGTGATTCTTTTTAGTGAATCAGAAACATTCAGTGCAACCGGTAGTCTAAATGATTCCCTAACAAATGACTCTTCTAAGATGGTTCTTATAGTGATACAAAACAAACAGATCAATAGTCTGATTACCTAGCAAAATACTCTTATGAAATGGTTCTTTTTAGTAAATCAGAAACATTCAGCTCAGCTAGTGTAATCTGATTTCCTACCTAATGACTCTTATGTGATGGTTCTTTTTAGTGTATCAAAACATACAGCGTGAACAGTGTAGCCCAAATGATTCACCAACGAATGACTCTTCAGACAGTTCTTATAGTGATTCAAAACATACAGCGCGACCAATGTAGCTCTATTGCCATATGAATGACTCTTATGAGACGGTTCTTTTTAGTGAATCAACAAGATTCACCGCAGCTTGCGTAAACTAATTCCAGACCTAATGACTCTAATGAGACCATTCATTTTAGTGAATTAAAACATACAGAACGACCAGTGTAGACCGATTTCTGAACGAAGAACTGTTATAAGACGGTTCTTTTTAATGAATCAAAAACATACAGCATGACCAGTGTTGCCTAAAAGATTCTTGAACGAATGACTCTTTTATGAGACAGTTATTTTTCAGGAATCAAACAATGTCGTTTACAATGACAAAATGTTGTAGTGAAATGACTCATTGTTCATTTGAGAACCAGTGTTGGGGAAAGTTACTTTTAAAAGTAATGCATTACAATATTGCGTTACTCCATAAAAAAGTAACGAATTACGTTACTTAGTTACTTTTTATGGAAAGTAATGCGTTACATTACTTTTGCACTACTTTTTAAATCTGGACAGGGCTTGCTTGTTTGTTTTTAAAATAAAAAAGTTATATTTTTGGCAAATATAAAAGCCTTTTCACACCAAAAGTGAAATGATACTTTAAAAAAGTAATCTGATTACGTAACTCACGTTACTTGTAATGCATTACCCCCAACACTGTTGAGAACATTATGAATTTTGTCTGTTGGAATTTGTAAATGTAAATGAAGTTTTCACATTTTTATTTGCTTAGTAGTGTATATATACATAAATATTTATTTATTAAATATATATTTATTATTGAAATTATTAATTCCTTTAAAGTACCAGAATAATCATTAATGGAGTGGTTAAGCAATCAAAATCCTTAAATTATTTTTTCAGTTCATCTCCATTCTTTGTTTGTTTACTATTTGTTTTGCTCCACTTTTCAAGTCTTCCCATGAGACATAATGCTGATTTTGGAAGTGAGATTATGCCACTTCTTTCTGTTATTGTTGTTGTTGTAGTATATGAGTGTGTGCTATCAGATGTCTAAGTATCACTCAGAAATTAATCTGAAATGGCACCCATCTACTCCCACTGCAGTCTGTACTCATGCTGCGTTCAAGTCCTCCTGGGACGTTCGTACTTACGAGTTGACAAGTCGTAATTACGACGTCAGGTGCATTCATGTCAGTTTAGTCGGCACAAGATGGCAGTGTACCTTCTTTTAATAGATTACAAGAAAATACAACAGGGTCTGCATTTTTTTAC
>NW_015557091.1:3238104-3238419 GCF_001515605.1 Sinocyclocheilus anshuiensis | reverse complement strand
AACAGGGTCTGTTAACTCTGCTTATAGAAAACGAAGAGCAAAGAAATCGCATCAGGTGTGTTTTGCGTTTTTAATATTTTTTTTAGACCAGGATCCCAGCGTAACTGATTTTCAGCATCAACAAATGCTAAAATATAGAGATTAAAAAAGCTGTTAGCTAAATGCAACATGGCAAATCAAAAGATTTTTCACCTATAGGTGCAAAAAATGATAGCATTTTTTTACTTGGATTTCATTAACTAGCTGCGTAACAAGAACATGACCAATTTAAGTTTATAGGACAACTAAACTATCAATTTAAACAAAAATTTACCG
>NW_015557091.1:3234671-3237986 GCF_001515605.1 Sinocyclocheilus anshuiensis | reverse complement strand
TTTTGAGTTTCCCACTCGTAATAACGACTTTGTGGTGGCGTTCATGTGCGTTCAACTCGTAAATACGATCTATCCGACATGACTTGAACGCACCATCAGTCCACTGCTGCTCTCCTAACATATCTCATGCTAAAAGCTCCACCCACACTGATTTTTGCTGTCCAGATGCAGTTTTAGTTCAGCACAAACCACATTCAAACCACACAAGGAAAACTCAGTCCTTCTTGTGCCTGGCAGGAGAGAGGTGTCTCTGGAAAAAACAACAACAATGTTTTCATTACAACATAAATACATTTTAAACAGTATTGTAGGGTTAAAGGTCAGCCTGACTCGTGATCCGAGCAAATTTTGTGAACGTGTAGGAGTGTATGAATGTATAAAATATGAGGAGAATATGAGGGAGTGTTACTTTTTGTTCATGTTTTGCTGGCCGATGCAACAAAGGGGGTCAATGTTTGGCTAGTCTCAGACTCAGACGGCACACCTACGGACCGCCCACATTCCTTTACCTGACCATCTGATGCATACTCAACACAAAAACGGCAGGTTCTGTCTGAAATTACCAGTTACAATCTGATTGGCTGGTTTTACATAATTTCCACAAATAAATGTAATGTATTTTTTATATTATTCTTCCTGGAAACCAAGTTGTTTAACAAGTTTAAAGCTAGTGCTTTTGAAGATGAAATAATCCATAGATGTACCAAAAATTGGCAATGTTAGTAACACTAAATCTCTAGATATTCAGACAGTCAGAAGTTATTGCTTATTAATTGTACTATTGACCCTCTGGTGATCTTTGGTAATTTTAGACAGATTTTTTATTTATTTATTTTTTCCCCCAGTGGAATGAAATTTGGTGACTTTTGTGATTCAGATTCAGGATTTCTGACCAGATTAGAAAGCATAATAAATGTAATGTAATTTACCATTTTTTATTGTATATATATATTTAATACACACACACACACATATATATATATATATACGTATATATTAATACATTGATATTGTTTGTTTGTTTGTATTTTTTCTCTCTATTTTTTTTCGAGGACCCACTAGTATTTGCTAGAGGCGGACCTCAGTTGGAAAACCCCTTAATTAAAGTATTGCAAATCAGTTACTTATGAGGATCCATTTCAGTAAGCATGCTGTTATGTTTCCTATAGTCTGTAGGCAGCAAAGCAGCTTACTATCTTCTGTGGGTGGGGCAAAATAGGAGGGGTCAGACTGACTCCGCTGCATCTGTAATGGGCTCTGGAGCTGGTTTGGTGCCCAGTGGAATTGGCAGGATTTGGAAGCATCAATGCCAGTGCTTTTGGAAGCAGGCTGGCTTACCACACAACAAAAGAGTTCAGCTAGCACACATACACACCTGAGATACACCACACAAACCTCAGATAAACCTAAACAAACATGGCCCAAAAATTAGCACTGACAGTTCGGCTCAGCCCAAAAAGATTGAGAACAGGGATATTTGGGTAAATACAGCTGGGCACCTTTAGCTCAATGTTCCGCCCTGTCATTCAGCGAAATATGACCGTTGGAGGATCAAAGTCTCAGCTGTAATGAAAGAAAAAGAAATAAGGTGACTTCGCAAAGTTTCTTTTGTTTTACAAAACTCCAAAATCAGAACAGAATCGTAACCTGATGGACCACACGGCTTTAGCTCAAACTGATGTTACAAATACTGTCTGTTGCTTAAGAAATGAACACATGTATGATCACTTCTTCAAAGGGCCGTTGAAAAGCCATCGTCTGAAGCAAATGCATTATTTGCAGGACTGGTGTTCCCTTGGTAAAAACAAAGCAGTGCATTTGTCTTAAAAGTAATAAACACACAATAAAAACTATGAGTTTAGAGAAATGGTTTATGAAACTGAGAGATAATCACACTGATGCCCTGGAGTGCTATTGCATTGGTTGTAAAAGACGCTTCGATGTGAATTACTCCCCACAAATTCAAACCAAGGCAGATGAAGCACGTTTCATTTGCTCACTATTTTGGTTTGGTTTAAAATGTAGCAGACTTATAGGTTTCAACAGAGCTGAATATACTTAAAGGGACAGTTCAAGAAGATATTTTGAAGAATGTTGATAACCAAACAGGTGCTGGTAACCACTGACTTCCATAGTATGCAAAATATATATATAGGAGTCAATGGCTACCGGCAAATGTTTGGTTCAAAACATTCTTCAAAACATCTTCTTTTGTGTTCAACAGAAGAAAGAAACTCATACAGGTTTGAAACAACTTGAGGGGGAGTAAATGATGACAGAATTGGGTGAACTATCCATTTTATTATATAAAAAGATGAGGAGAGCTGAAATGTGGCTAAAATAAGGCTTTGACCAGAATACTCTTTTTAAGAAGTGTTGTGTTGCAAGATAACAATGAATAAGGCGTCAAAAAGTTTACTTTTGCCTAATGTCTTTTTATATTTTTTATCTTACTTTTGATTTATCCAGGCTCTTATTTCTGCACCACAAACCTGAAAGCTCTTCTCATATCCGTTAAGGAAACGAGATGGTGATCTGTTGATCATAAAGCTTAGATGCGTCCATGAAAATACAACCATTTAATCGAGCAGTTACTGTCCTGCACCCCTGGCAATTTCTGCAGAGACAGTAAGTGCTGCACAATCTTTCATCATTAATAAAAATACCCTGACTATCCTGTTGATGTTTTGCTCTGAGAAGATGTGAAGGTTTATGGATGCTGACTCAATTTGCAATAAAAAAATAAATCTTAAACCATTGCCTGCAGTGCTGGTCTGATAGAGGGAAATAAATGCATATACCCTCTGAAAGCAGGCATGCCAAAACACTGAGCTGGGAAAAATAAGGTGAACATTTCACAAGTGAGTGTTTTCCTCATATGTATTTTTTTTTTTTTTTTTTTTTACCAAGAGTGAAGTAAAGGTGGCTTAAAGGAGATGTTCAGTATGCAAGTGAGCAGTAAGATGGTCAAAGTGTCAGGTGTTGTGGTCTGGTGTAAAGCGTAAAGAGAATTACTTGAGCAGGTGGGGAGGATGAAAGAGAAATATTAGTGGTTTCCTCTCAAGGCTGCTCATCTGGATAGCTAGTGCTGTGTGCCATTGGTGGATGTCATGTGGCATCACGCAAGTATGTGATTTGCTGGCCCTGCCTGCTAAATGTGGAGTTCCCCTTCAGGAACTCGAGCTGCGTAGAGATCGCTTTGGGAACGCCCCTGCGTGACCGTGTTCTGAAGCACGTGTGAAATCAGTCCAATGGAGCAGCGAGACGTCACGAGCGGGGTGACGTGAGCGCCAGGAAGTATAAAAGCGCATCCGG
>NW_015557091.1:3230342-3234523 GCF_001515605.1 Sinocyclocheilus anshuiensis | reverse complement strand
CAAGAAAGGCTTAATCTGCTCTGTCCAGTTCGAGCACTGGACGCTTACGCACACAGAGCTGCCCCGTGGCGTAAGGCAGATCAGCTTTTTGTTTGTTTTTGGTCCGCCAAAGAAAGGATCTCCGGCGACCAAGCAGACTATGAGTAGGTGGGTGGTCGAGGCCATCTCACTAGCCTATGAGTCCTCTGGCCTCCCGTCACCTATGGGGGTCAGAGCGCACTCGACCAGGAGTATGGCGGCCTCCAAGGCTTTCAACTTGGGTGTGGCCTTGCAGGACATTTGTGCTGCGGCGGGCTGGTCCTCTCCGCACACTTTTGTCCGCTTTTACAACCTAGACCTGGCATCTACCCCAGGTCCCAAGTTCTCTCTTCGTGATGTGCTCACAAGATACACACACAGGCAGGGACTTGGTAGTATGGCACAGTGGGTATTCTCGTTCCCAAAGCGATCTCGACGCAGCTCGTGTTCCTGAAGGGGAACGTCTCTAGGTTATGTATGTAACCATGGTTCCCCGAGGGAACGAGACGCTGCGTCTCTTTGCCATACTCCCTGCATCCCTCCAGGCGCTACTTCATCGAAGCTAACTTGCTCTCTGCCGGATGCGCTTTTATACTTCCTGGCGCAAACTTCACCCCGCTCGTGACATCTCGCTGCTCCATTGGACTGATTTCACACGTGCTTCAGAACGCGGTCACGCAGGGGCGTTCCCAAAGCGATCTCGACGCAGCGTCTCGTTCCCTCGGGGAACCGTGGTTACATATGTAACCTAGAGACGTTTATTTGGATTCCATTTACACTCAAAAAGGGACAAACCCAGCTATTGGGTTGTTTTGACCCAGGGGTTGGGTTGTTTTGAACCCAACCGCTGGGTCAAAACAAGCGGGTCCCTTTTTAACCCAGCGCTGGGTTATATTTAACCCAGCATTTTTTAGAGTGTATGTGCGCATGAGATAAGAGAGATTATTAAAAAATTTTTTTGTAGTCTTACTTTGAATGCTAGAGTAAAACTATGGGTGGGCAATATAAAAAACAATTAATATCACAATAGCCTAGTCTTTCAAACTGTTGGCCGATAACAATATAGGTATATCACAATGTACCAGTGTTGTTTTAGTATTATTTGAATACTATTATGATTTTTTATCAATATTAATAGTGCTTCATTAAATTTATTTCAGTTAGTTGTCAAAGCAACATTTTACATTTTCATTAAGTTTAAGTTATTTATTTAAATTAACAAAATGTTTAAATTAACAAAAAAAGTGATTATATGTTTTAAATTATTTATTAGAACAGTCATGTACATTACAATGAAACGTAATCGATAAATAAATGGCAAAACTTTACAATAGCGTTCATTTGGTTAACCTAATTTAATGCATATTACGTATCATGAACTAACAATAAACAACATTTTTAAAACATTTCCTTTCATTTCTTTCAGGTGAGTTTTTTTTTCATCATTGCACGATAGAGTGGAGACTGACAGCATAAAGGTTCCTCGTATTTACAAATCTGACCAATCAGAATGGACATTCAAATGACGCAACGTCGTTTGCTTATGTCCAAAATGCGACTGAAAATGTACAAGTTACATTTCCCTCCTTCTAATAGTATTATTTTCATAGATTATGATTATATATTTTTTTATTTGTTATTTTTCATTAAAATTAATTTGTCTATATTTGGTAGATTGTGTTTAACACACAAAATAAGTGACGATCATGTCAATACACAAAAGTACATTAATTCTACATTGATTTAAAATAATGTGCTGGTATCGGATCGGATCGGATCGGATCGGTATCTGTTGACCGATACTCAGAATTTTCAGTATCGGATCGAATTGGATCAAAAAAAAAATAATAATAATGGTATTGTTGCATCCCTAATTTATTATTTATTATTTTTATTTACTTGGGATATATTTCTTTAAAAGAGTGTACTTGCATTATTATGCTATATTGTCATACTGTCATTAATCAGTGGCATAAAATGGTCTTAAAATGGCAATAATATAATTGATCGCAATTAATTTTGGTGCAATATATCGACAGCAAAAAATTAGTTATTGTGACAGCCCTAAATATAACCAATCATTCGTCAGAGTTAACCGTTCAAGCTATTCAGCTTTCAGTATCAACTTTAGCGCATCAAGACTGTTTGCGTGAAAACAAACAAGTGAAACTTTAAGATTTAGGCTAAATGAAATGAATGAATGATCTAAACAAGTGAGACCAACAGATGTGGATATGAATAAACGTTTGACTTAATGAGAGAGTGGATAATGGGGTTCCTCTTCGTACAGGACAGTAACTCTCTACTCATGTATTACGTGTTCACACCAAACGCGAATTGAATTATTCGCGCGAGTAGATTACATACAAAGTCAATGCAAAGACGCGAATAGAGGCGAATTCGCGCCAGGCGACGCGAATGACGCGAAATGCGCGACGCGTTTGCCGCGAACGCGAGATATTCGCCTCAATCGCGTCTTTCGCGCAAGTTCAAAAATTTCAACTTGAGCGGAAAATTCGCCTGACGCGTTCTCGCGCAAGCCAATCAGCGAAGAGCTTATAGGCACGTCTGGTTGAATCAGACAATAGAAGAGAGCATTATTGCAGCCATCTGTTATTATATAGGTCTGGAGCATAGAAAACAATTAAAATCAGTTGTAGTAGTTGTATTTTATTAGCATGGCTACAGAGATGCTGCTATCAATAATAAAAATAATAGTAATATCAGTGTATATATACAGTAGTAAAATGTAACACACACATTAATACAGGATCCTAACGTTATTCATCCTCCTCCGGATGGTGCTGTGAACCCAGACACGTCGGCGGTTGGCTTTCCATTGTATTTGGGACTTTTTGACAACAGGTACAAAACAGCGATTGTAGTTATCTCCACCATGGTTGATCGCGCTGTTTTTATTCGCGCGAGTGACACGAAAAACATCCCGCGAGTAATCTAGAGCGAGTGGCGCGATGCGCATATTCGCTTCGCGTCTGGTGTGAACGCACCATTAGTGTTCATTATGATTATAGCTTGTAGCTATAGAGTTCCGTTACCTTGAGATATCTGTGGTGTTCGTGATCGGAGATTGCGTTATTAATTAGCAAATCGTATAGGTTTTACAGTATTAATTTTCATAGCCTGCCAGAAAGATGTAAATACTTCAGTCAGATTCAATTAATTCAGTAACCTCTTTGACTGAATGCGTTCTTTAAATGATTCAATCCGGCAATTCCTGCATTTTTTCGAGTTTTGAACGATTTATTGAGCCGACTCATTAGAGTCATTGTTCGTGAATCGGACTACACTGCGCTGTATGTTTTCCCAACGCCATCATTAATAAGAATAAATAATATCTTAATTTTCTTTTCAGTTCGTACACACAACTCGAAAGAGGGCACAAAACATTCACAAATGCTACTGTATGAAGGTAGAATGACGTCAAAAAGATTTGCATACGCAGGGTAAGAGTTGTGGAAGTGTACATAAGACTGTAAGCGTAAATTAAATTTGCATGCGCAAGAGAAGCTTTGTAAAGGTGTAAATCGCGTTTCAAGCGCAAGAAAAATTTATTTGCAGCATTTTACTGTTATTCGTAAGTGTAATTCATGTATTGTGAAAGTGCAGCATCATGCTAACGCAAAATAAATATGATCTGCATGCTTCTGACTTCCATTTTTCCGCACTTACACTTTTGGCACGTTTTCTTTCGCCAAAAGACGGTCAAAAGTACTGCAAGCCTGTGAACAGTGATTTGCAAGCGAAAACAACAGTTTAAAGAACTGCAAAATGGATTGACTGCATAGAATCAATCTGTATGTGTAAAAAAAACAAACTGTTGCAAATGTCTAAATGACTTGTTGTGCATGTGGGGCAAAAAGTTCCCGAAATAAACCGATATGTACAGCTCTGTCTTTCTTTTCTCTGCGCTTACAGTTTTGGCACGATTCTCTCACTAACTGAGTCTTGCAAGCGTCAGGGGGAGGGTGGGGCCACCTTATTTTGTAGCCAATCAAATGAGCCTCTCGCTGACTCTCCATTTACTGTTATCTGATTGGTTCAATAAACATATAATACGCCAAGACATTAATCTTCATTTAGTTCAGGATCGTTCTTGCTGTCGGAATGGTACTTTTAACATACACATACAGTAAAAAATACAT
>NW_015557091.1:3228442-3230332 GCF_001515605.1 Sinocyclocheilus anshuiensis | reverse complement strand
TGTAAGCGCAGAGAAAAGAAAGACGGAGCTGTACATATCGGTTTATTTCGGGAACTTTTTGCCCCACATGCACAACAAGTCATTTAGACATTTGCAACAGTTAGTTTTTTTACACATACAGATTGGTTCTATGCAGTCAATCCGTTTTGCAGTTCTTTAAACTGTTGTTTTCGCTTGTAAATCACTGTTCACAGGCTTGCAGTGCTTTTGACCGTCTTTTGGCGAAAAAAACGTGCCAAAAGTGTAAGCACGGAAAAATGGAAGTCAGAAGCATGCAGATCATATTTATTTTGCGTTAGCATGAAGCTGCAGTTTCACAATACATGAATTACACTTACGAATAACAGTAAAATGCTGCAAATATTTTTTTCTTGCGCTTGAAACGCGATTTACACCTTTACAAAGCTTCTCTTGCGCATGCAAATTTAATTTACGCTTACAGTCTTATGTACACTTCCACAACTCTTATCCTGCGTATGCAAATCTTTTTGACGTCATTCTACCTTCATACTACTGTCTTGAATCATTTGCTCCATATAGCACCATTAATCTGTTTGAATCAAAGGTTTGGTCTGTGATTTATGACAGAGAAGACCTACATGTGTTGCTTTCTCATTAGCACATATTATACCTCCTAATGAAGCAAGACCTTACAAGATGTTGCAGTGGTTCTTCCTGTTTAAACCCCGCCCGTGTGTACTTGGCCCATTTACGGTCAACAGATGAATAATTAGTGCTGTTTTACACGATGACTTAGCAAATAAGGTGAAGTTAACGGCGTGCTCAGGTGTTTTTGTAGACGCATATTGCTAATTTGTCATTTAGTTGATGCTTTTATCCAAAGCGATTACAGTGCATTCAGAGTATGCATTTTGCACTTGTGCTCTCTGGGAGTTGAACCCATGACTTTGCCATTGTTTGCACCAGCATGCATACCTGTTACATAGTATGCACAAAGTATGTCGAACTCTCATTTTGTGTTATGATACAGCAGCCAAATAAAGACCGCAACATAAGATTATGAAGTACGAAATGCAGTTTTATATAGTATATTATGTTATTATATTTTTTTATTAAAGGGGTCATATGATGCGATTTCAAGTTTTCCTTTCTCTTTGGAGTGTTACAAGCTGTTCGTGAATAGATAAGATCCCTAAAGTTGCAAAGACTAAAGTCTCAAACCCAAAGAGATATTCTTTATAAAAGTTAAGACTGGTCCACTCCCTCCTAAAGCACCTCGTTTAAAAACGCCCCCACATGTCTACGTCACTGTGTGGGAAGATTTGCATAATGCCGCCCAAATGTTCATGCAAAGAAAGAAGGCGTAACTTTATTGTTGCTGCCACCGCCGCCGCCATGTTGTGAAGACGCTGTGTGTTTCGTTTGCGAAAGCGAAAATACTTTGGCCTTCCAAAAGAGGACACGACTAGAAATCAGTGGTTAAGTTTATTTACAACACTGATCCAGAACAGTTCAACCTAAATATTCAGATGTGTGCAGCGCATTTTATGGAGGACTGTTTCCTGAACCTGGGAGAGTAGACTACAATGCCGGCTGTTCTGACTCACAGACTGTAAGTACGTTTTCATATTTAAAGGATTTGCCACTGATGATTCAAACGCGAGTTTTGAGCAGTGTAGAGTAGCGCTTGTTGTTTGTCATTTCTCCGATCACAAATGCAGACATGGTTTTATGTTTGCGCGATGCAACGCAACGCGTAAAAAGACAGTATAAGTCATTATAATCAGTAATTATGTCCCCACTGGATGCAACAAATGCCACCATATTGTGGCATGACAGTATGGTAAGGGGCATAACATTTCCGTCACATGCTTGAGGTATTCAGCCAATCACAACGCACTGGATAGCTGGCCAATCACAGCACACCTC
>NW_015557091.1:3222087-3228384 GCF_001515605.1 Sinocyclocheilus anshuiensis | reverse complement strand
AAACACATTTCATTACACCAAATACACAAAATAATGTTATTTTTAGCAACATCATATGACCCCTTTAATATTTTTTATTAGTATTTTATTTTTCACCATTTGTTTTTTATTTAAAATTTTAGGAATTTTGTTGTGTATTTTTGTCATTTTTATTAGTTTATTTTTTAATATGACTATTTTAGGTTTAATTTATTTCCGTTTAATTTTTTATTTCCAATTAATAATTTTTGTGCTTCATCTTAAATTCAGTTAATAAATTAATAATTTAATTATTAATTAATCATTTAACATTTTCATCTCTCTATCACACACTCTATTTTATCTATTTATTTAATTTCAACTTTATTTCAATCAACAATAATGTTTTTAATAGTTTGTTTTAATTGTTTTTTTATGTCTATTATTATTATTATTATTATTCAGTTTTAGCTTTAGTTACATTAGTACATACTTTTAGTTTAGTTACGTTTAGTTTTTTTTTTATATATTTTATTTAAATTAATTTGATTTGATTTCAAGTAACCCTGGTGGAATGGATGGTCACTTTTATCCCAAAGCCATATACTTCAAAAAAGGTCAATAGTGGGACACTCATGGACTGTGGATGCTTAACAGGGAGTCTTGGCTGCTTCCCAATAGATTAATTTATCAGAATGACCAATAATACTGCAATAAAGTCCCCCAGACAAGAGCAGACGTAGCGTTAGCATTTTCATGCAATGCTCAATGCTGGATTGGGAACTCGATTACTAGATACTTTTACGGCAGATTAAAAGAGCCCATTCAGTCCCGTCTGCACTAGGTTATTGACTGCTAGTGATCAGTCATCAGCTTTCAATGAAGCCAGTAGGGTTTGTGCCGGTAGACAGCTGGGCTCAGAGTCAAAGGCAGTTTGGATAGACTCCATCAGGAGTGCTGAACATGTAATATCCATTTCTAAACACTACATTCCTGGAATGGAACAGATTAGCCTTCTGTGAAGAGAATTCTGTGTTTGCAAAACTTTGGAAGCCTTCTATAAAACTAGCTGTAAAGGAAGCGATTGCACATATTTACTCTGTTAATATGGTACTGTTAATTTCGGACTCAGTATGCTATAGTTAGCGCTAATAACCTGATTTAACTGTAAGCTAAAACATACAAGCACAGCATTGCAGCTAATCGACCTAAATGGAAGGCAAAAGTCCATCAGGAATCATCTGTTAAAGTCTTTCGTAGATGTTTCTGAGTGCTGGCATCTGCCCAGTCCTGGGACTTTAGTCCGAATCGATCCATCTCGATCTTTCATCAGCGGCTGAACTCTGTCTCTTTTCTGCCAACAGCTCTCCTCCCACTCCCTGATCCTCTCCACCTCTTTCTATCATTCTCCGACCATCTGTAGCTCCTGGCAAGACTCTGCAAGATAATAAATAGAATTAAGAGCATTTCTACATTATTGTGACTTAAAGGAATAGTTCACCTAAAAATAAAATTTTTTGTCATTATTTACTCACCCTCATGCTTTTCCAAACCCGTATGGTTTTCTTTCTGTGCAAGACAAATTTAGAAATTATGAATAACGTATTAGTCGCTCTTTTACATGCAATTACAGCGAATGGTAATGGGCATTTTTAAGATTCAAAAACTGCGCAAAAGCACCATAAAAGTATCATAAGTATATAAGTAGCTTTGTGTGACAAACAGAACAAACTTTTAAGTTGCAGTTCTGATCAGAGCTCACGGAGTTGAGCTCGAACCAGTCTGGTTTGTGAACGAATCACTTGGAATGGTTTTGTGAACTCAATAACCTGATTCATTGAAAAGATCCAACTCAGATGATGATTTGTTTACAAATGGACAGCATTTATTATAGTTCAATGTTGCTTTATTTTCTTGGAAGTTATTAGAGCTGCACGATTTGAGGAAAAATTATTTTTCTCTGATTAAAAAGTGTGATTTTTATAATGGGATAAAAACAAAAAAGATTTGGCCATAAATTTGTATTTGTATGTTTGTATATTGAATGTGTGTGTTTATATATATACAGTGGGTACGGAAAGTATTCAGACCCCCTTCAATTTTTATATATATATATATATATACTGTATATATATATATATATATATATAATAAGGTTGATTGGCACACATGAGCCACTAAGCCATATCACAATTTCTGTTTTATTTCAATTAATCGTACAGCCATAGAAGTTACATATAGCTTTAGAAGATTAGAGATAAAACCTGAGGCTGAGTAGATATTGACAAAAAATTAGTAGTTTTACTTCAAAAGAAAGGAGTCCACCCGTGGAGAGGAATGTTGACTTTCACATGTGATTTTACAGCTGGAAATGTTTTTTTGAGAAAGTGCTGAGAGCATGTTTATAGAACGTATGGAGTAGTTTGTCACGCGTGTTTCATTAGTCTATTTGTGCATGTGTATATATGTATCTGTGGGCGACTGGGGCGAACAGGAGGTTGAGGCATAAATTCCAAAGGCACCCAACAGTGGAATGCAGAAGGAAACATCTCAGAGGCGATGGACGCTGCGTGAACGCTTTTTTGGTTTTCACTGGCATGCAACGCTAAGCACGAACAGGATGGAAATCAACCCTCACCATCTTCAATGAAAAGGTTATGAAGGATTTGGCCGGCTTGAGGTCGCAAACACAACAGCGTTTGTGGAGGAACCAGGTTGTATCTTCTGGAATCTCATTTCCCTGAGCCAGGACACACACCATCAGCAGAGCAAAAGATATTCTGGCTTCCTTCCGATATAGCTATTATCCTCTATCAGGAAAACAAGAGCATTTCTGCTGAACAATACCCCAGTTCTGCAGTTATTTTTCAAACTTAGGCCTACTTATGTTTCAGCTCAGGCCAAAAGGCTTTCTCTAATTACTTTGGAAGAAAAACTTATAGTGAAAGCAGACACTCGGTCCGAAGGGGCCTCTGGCAGGTGTTTCAGTTTAAGACTTCAGACAGAACAATAGTATAGGATGTTTTACCCAGACAAAAGGATCTAGCATAAGGAATGGCATTTCCTTTGCTTTTCAAGGCTGGAATCAATTTAACTGCACGTACATAGACACTGCCCACACCCCCAGCACAGCTCCCCCTGTTGGTTCTGAGGAAATCTCAGCTGGCATGTTTCCTCCACCTTTGCCCTGTATTCTAGGAATCCCACAGACGTCCAGTCCCAGCTGGTGTGTCCCTTGAGAGGAAGTTTTCATTGTTTGCACAGGCTGATGTTTGCTGTCACAGAATGTCAGGCGGAACTGGGTAGCTTTTGGTCAGTGCTGTAGGGTTCACAAGGTCAGCTGTTACCGGATCAACACTGTACAGTTCCAATGAGACTCTGCATCTTCCTGATTAAAGCCACAGTTCTGCCATCAATTATTTACACTCATTGTGTTCCAAACCCATTCAACTTTATTTGAGTTTTTTCCCATAGAGTGAAAATTAATAGGGTGCTATTGAGCTCCAAAAAGCACTATTGGTCTGTACAATGCGCTTCGTTCCAAGACTCTTACATTTAATTTGCATGCATATACATTAAAAAGCAATGGCTTACTTTCGGTTTAGTTTAGTTCGCATTAGTTTTCAATCTTGGACTGTTGGTTTTAGTTACAATTTTTTGTAGTTTCAGTTTAAATGATTTTCATTTTAGTATTTTTGGACCGGAGTTAGGGGCCATTAACACAGAACACTTCTTCGCATTTCTTGCTGCTTTTCAATAGTTTTTTATGTAAACATGCACTAGAGAGACAAGTTGGACCATTTTGCTAACGTTTAATGTATTTTGCATCTTTTCGTGGCTTGCATATGACACAGCGTTCAAAAAAGTGGTGCTTACGTTAAAAGTAGTTTAAAAAAAAAAAAAAAACATGTCTCTAGACCAATTTTTTAAAGAAGACATTTTGAGGAATGTTAGTAACCAAACAGTTTCAGTTCCCATTGACTGTTGTATTTTTTGTTCATACAATGGACGTAAATGGGAAACTGTTTCGTTACCAACATTCATTAAAAGCACTTCTTTTAATTTCCACAGATGAAATAAGGTCATAGAGGTCCCTCAAGTTTAAAACCATAGTAATATATTGTGTTCAAAAGTTTGCGGGGTCAATTTTTTCTTTTAAGAAATGTATAATTTTTCAGCAAGAATTGATTAAATCAATCAAAAGTGACAGAAAATACATTTATAATGTTACAAAATATATCTGTTTGTATGTTGTATGTTGTTCTTCTGAACTTCCTATTCATCTAAGAGTAAAAGAAAAATAGTTTCCACAAATATTATTAAGCAGCACAACTGTTTATAACATTGATAATAATAAGAAATGTTTCTTGAGCAGCAAATCAGCATGCTAGAATGATTTCTGAAGGATCTTGTGACAGTGAAGACAGGAGTAATGATGCTGAAAATTCAGCTTTGCATCACAGGAATTATTATTATTATTTTTTTTTAAATATACATTCAATTATACAATTATGGATAAGTTTACCGTATTATTTGCTTTTACTGTATTTTTAATCAAATAAATGCAACCCTTGTGAGCATAAGAGACGTCTTTCATAAACGTTCATGAAATTTTACAAAATTTTGAATGTTTTTATTTATATATTTATTGTCTATGTGGAGAACAATTTTGTCCAAGTGATATTTCCCTTTGACCCTCAGCACAATGTAGTGGATGCGCTTGTTGGTTTATCACGTCACATCTGGTCAGGACACGGTGTAAACCTGCACAGGAAATGGAGCAAATAGAACACAGGAGGACTGGCTAGTATAACAATCCCGATGACATCAAGAGTTTAATGAGCAACAGAAGGACCGTGTGTTGTTTTCTTAAGAGGAACATGAGATCTGAAACCCAGTCCTGGCCATTTGTCAGAGCAGAACTGGTGCATAGAGCTCCATGTGTTTCTAACTCCAGCTGAAACACAGACCTTTAGCTGACCCCTTCTGATCGGACCACGTCTATACACAAGGTGGTCCATGTCCATATTCTGTGAACATATTCTTAATATGCATATTATCACATTTAAGGCCCATTTACACCAAGGACGATAACTATAAAGATAACGATAAAGACATAGTTCTAAAAATCGTTCTCAATATTAAAGAATAGCAGAGTCCACACCACAACTATAATGATAAAGGCACAGAGAAACGATATCATTGGAATCACTTTCAAAACGATTTTTTCCAGCTGATGAACGATACAAACATTAACAGCCAATCAGAATCCATCCTGCTGTAACGAGCTCGAGAATTAACGCTTAGAATAAACAGACGATATCATTCGCTGGTGTGGATGCTAATATCGTTATCTTTATAGTTATCGTTCTTGGTGTGAACGGGGCTTTACACTTGTGTTCGTGTTTGTGTGTGTTTAATAGAGCTCATTGTTCACTCACATGAGATTTTGCTGCTTGCAGCATTGTTTTTTATATAAATGAGGTAATGCAGCATAATGTTTGAATTTTTGTCATAATTTAATCGATTTAAATGACAAAAAAAAAGTTTTTTGTTTGAACAAGAAAGGATTTCCAGATGAAGACAGTAAATGTTGAAATGTTATTTATGTATTTTTAATTAAGATGGGAAAAAGCATTAGACATTTTGTTTAATGTTCCGTTATGTTGGGATTTAGAAAAAGAAAAAGCTTATGATAAGCTAACATGAGTTATGATATTTCACTGTGTCAGAGTGTGTTCCTTTAGTCAGAGAAGGTCTTTTGCATTTAGCTGATATTAAATATTTTAGGTCAGTGTTATTTTAGTATTATTTATTTGTAGTATTTATTAATATTTTGAATTGCTTACATTTTTATGTTCAGTTTTAATTTATTTTCTCATTTTTATTGTTGTATTTTTTATTGTTTTTTTTTACATCGTAACTTTAGTCTTAGTAATTTTATTTCATTTAGTTGTTTACATTTAAGTTTTAAGTTTTTCATCTAATATTTGTATTTTATTGTATTTCATGTTAATGTTAAGAGTATAGCTAATTTCCAGTGTGTGAAACCACACGCACAGCTGAGTTCATTTGAAGCCTAAGAATAATTCTGATGTTTTTTAGCAGTAATAAAAGAGCCTCTCTTTCACATGTACAGCTTTAGGTGGCAGTGGATTGTTTTGTCAGGGTTCAGTGCCACATAAATGCATATTTCATAAGTACATTATTTAAGCACGTTATTTAATAGTTTTCTGCGCACATTGGCCAAATGCCTAATGTAGTCCATTTACCACCAGAGCCTCTCTGGATGTGTTTACCTCTGTCTTTTATGCACGCGTGTGTGTGTGTGTGTGTGTG
>NW_015557091.1:3219913-3221806 GCF_001515605.1 Sinocyclocheilus anshuiensis | reverse complement strand
GTGTGTGTGTGTGTGTGTGTGTGTGTGTGTGTGTGTGTGAGAGTAAGTGGCGACTGAAGCTTTTCAAAAGTAGGGAAGCAAAATGCGTACTAAGATCTATTTTATTTTTGTATTTTATTATTTGGATGTCTGCAATGTTGCTCCAGCTCTCTCTTTTGCACACCTTCATGTGTGAGGAGGATTTCCTTGGCTTTACTCCACACCTATACTCTCTTTTTATCCAGTCTTCCATTTTCTCTCCCTTTTTGTACTCCTCATTCCTTTTATGTTCTTTGTCTCTGAGTCTCTCACACTCATCTTCTCCTCTGGTATCATCGTTTTTGTACTGACCGTCTCTTCATCTCAGCCTCTAGCTGTCCTCTTTCATTTCATCTGTCTCAATTTCTATCAGCCAAAGATCTCTCTCTAAATTGGCAATCTCTCTCTCTCTCTCTCTCTCTCTCTCTCTCTCACAGGAGATAGCTGGCATATTTACCCCTTCTTCTCTAAAATTCTCCCTTTGTTGCATCCAATTTCAGCATTTTTTTTTCTTCTGTGACTAGGCTTCCGTTACACCTTTATCCTTTTTGCTCAATTTTCTAGTACTTTTGTTGGCATGATTGTATTATTATTACACCTATTATGCTTTTTTTGCCTTTCCTTTAATATACACTATTGTGTAAATATGCACACTGTTTGTCCATGCAATCTGCAAAGTTACAAAGCCCAAAGCCTACAAGAAAAAAAGGGAGTTATTCTTTCCAGCGCAAAACACTTGACTGAAATGCCTTGTTTGTAGTCCTGCATTTATTTCCGTGACTTAGCTAAGTCTACATGTTACACATATGCATAATGACCGCTTACTGGCTGCTTTGGCCTGCACTTCAAAAAAAAAAACTGCATAAGTGATCTCAACAAACTTGGCTAGCTGATCAATCAGAGCAGACTCTTTTCATAAGGTAGCCTAGGCTTTAAAGAGACAGGAACTAAACTGGAGTGTTTTAGACAGACAGTGAAAAGAGGTGTGACAGCAATTTACAGGATAATAAAAACATGTTTTTTGAACTTTGAATCATGTAAATGTATTCTAGCACACTTCAAAAAATATCAAATAATTATCAACAAATATCAAATAAATCTAAATGGGTCTCGCCTAACTCTCTTTAAAACATTTTCCTCTCTCCTTTGTCCTCCTCCTCCCCCTCCTTCATCAACTCTAACAGCTGACGACTTTGCCACATTCTTCATTAATAAAATTACAAACCTCAGTGCACAATTTGCCACACCACAAATTGTCAAACACATCTTACCACTCGTTTTCATCCTTCTCTCCACTATCTGAGGCAGAAGTCTCTAAACTCATCCTTTCCAATCATCCTACTAGTCCGCTTGATCCTATTCCATCTCATCTCCTTCAAGCCATTTCTCCTGCCGTTGTACCTGCACTCACTCACATCGTTAACACATCCCTTCACACTGGTGTTTTTCCCTCAACATTTAAACAGGCTCGTATAACCCCACTTCTTTAGAAACCCACTCTTAACCCAACTCTTTTAGAGAACTACAGACCGGTTTCCCTTCTACCTTTCATTGCAAAAACACTTGAATGAGTTGTGTTCAACCAAGTCTCAGCCTTTCTCACACAGAACAACCCTCCTGGACAGCAACCAATCTGGCTTCAGAAGTGGACATTCGACCGAGAATGCCTTACTTTCAGTTGTTGAAGCCCTTAGAGGCAAGAGTGGCTTCCAAATCTTCTATACTTATTTTGCTGGATCTGTCTGCTGCTTTTGATACGGTGAACCACCAGATTCTCCTGTCAACCCTATTGGAAAATGGCATCTCAGGAACCGCACGCCAGTGGTTTGAGTCTTACCTCTCAAATAGGTCCTTCAAGGTATCTTGGAGAGGTGA
>NW_015557091.1:3192046-3219643 GCF_001515605.1 Sinocyclocheilus anshuiensis | reverse complement strand
TATATATATATATATATATATATATATATACACACCTTGCTACGTGTACTGCGTTAGGCTAACCGAGACTTGTCATTTGCACTTATATATTGTTGCTCTTTTGTTAGTTTTGACTGCTTTTATTGTCCTCATTTGTAAGTCGCTTTGGATAAAAGCATCTGCTAAATGACTAAATGTAAATGTAATGTAATGTAATATACTATATATATATATATATAATTTGCTTTTATTTTTGTGGTGCCTATTTTTTAATTAAATATTTTTATTTTTATAAAATATTTTTATTTGATTAAACTTTATTTTAGTAAAATATTTATTTATTTATTTATTTGTTTGTTTGTTTGCACCCTATTTTTCCCAGTAGCTTTGTTTGTGGGGTGGATGCTTTACAATAAAACATAAGTAACAACAATGCTCTTCTGATTTGTCATTAACTAGTGATTTGGCTAGAACAGATGCATGTTTGCCCTCTAATAGCACGGTCGCCGTGACATCTTTTGTTGATCCTGGATCAACATAACTGTCCAAAAATATAGATTTAACCCAATCCCTACCCCTAAACCTAACCCTACCCATAATTTATTCCTAAAAACAGTGTGAAATGATAGCTGATTAGCAAGGGTGTAGAAGCACCTAACCCTGATTGTAAGCCTAAAACAGATATTTCCTGAAAAGTTATCTCTCAATTCTGATTGGTTGATAGGAATGTTGTTCCAGGATCAACAAGGATGCTGATCCAGGACCATGTTGTACTTGGTGAAATCACGGTCACCCTAGTAGCTCACACTCTCTCTCTCTCTCTTTTGTTTATCATGCTGTTTTTTCACATAGTCAAGGTTTGAGTGCAGCAACCCCCATGGGCACTCTTGCTGCACAAACATCATGACTGATATCCTTGTGTGGCATCACAACAGACACTCTCTCCTCTGTTCCACATCGTCAAAGCCTGTACTATCCAAGCACGAGGTCCACACAAACATTGCAACATCATGTCCAGCCACACAGCTCTCATTCAAACCCTTTTCAAATCCTTTGTTCTCAGGGATACGGCACACAGGCTCCATTTAGACCTGCTGAAACTCATGTCAGTAAACTTCTCCAACCTGGAGAGGGTGGTTCTGTCTGGTTCTGTGGGGACCAGTAGCCCTGACAGGAGGAATCTAATTTATTTCACGTGCAGAGTGGGGCTGGGTGGGACCAGACTGAGCAGGAAGTCAATCAGCCCTGCTTGATATTGGGTTTATTTACACAATGGGCAAACGGAGGGATGGAGTTAAAGAAATGTGAGAGGTGGAAGAAAGGAAAAGAGCACATGCTTTTGGTTTGGGCCAGATTTGATCTGGATAGTGGCTAGAAAACCTTAAAGGGATAGTTCGACCAAAAATGCAAACATTCTTTTGAGAATCTTTGAAGATTCTGCTTTGTGTTCCATGAATTCCGTAGGTCATACAGGTTTGGAATGACATGAGGGTGATCAGCCCTGCTTGATATTTGGTTTATTTACACAATGGGCAAACGGAGGGATGGAGTTAAAGAAATGTGAGAGGTGGAAGAAAGGAAAAGGAAGACCACATGCTTTTGGTTTGTGCCAGATTTGATCTGAATTGTGGATAGAAAACCTTAAAAGGATAGTTCAACCAAAAATGCAAACTCTGTTATCATTCTTTTGAGAACCTTAGGAGATTCTGCTTAATAATTCCCTTTGTGTTCCATGAATTCTGTAAGTCATATAGGTTTGGAATGAGTAAATGATGAATGTTTTGGAATGAGTAAATGACGACAATTCTCATTTTTTCGTGAGCGGTCTCTTTAAGACAAGCAAACCCACACTGCAGCATGTACTCAGTTGTATCAAAATGAACCACTATCAGAAGAGTATTTACACACGGCTCCAGATAAACCACAGGGCATTCTGTCTGATAACTCACTGAGCAGCTCTGGTCCTGGAGGAATTCAATTATATCTTACTTTGCCGTATACCACATTCTAAGTCAACGACAGGAGCGGGAGGTGCTGCATCATTGAATTCGATTTGAGTATGCTGACCGCATTTCTGATTTACTGGCTGTTATTGATAAGGAGAGGAGAAGCATGTTCAGGGAAGATGACCCAACTACAGCCTTTAACCGTGTCTGCCATCTAGTTTGACCTGTTACATGTAAACCAGAGCATAATTTATTTATCAAGAGCTTTCGATACCCTGCAAACTAACCTCAACTTATGAACAATGCAGGCCTCTAACACTGTTTCTGACACCGTGTCCTAACTACACGTGACGCGACAAGATTCCAGCGACAAGCAATGTGGGTGTCCACACTTGACGCCACGTGACACCGCAACGCGACAGAATCAATCAAATATCACAGCCAATCAGAAGCGTGTGTGGGCTCTCTGTGGAAGCTCACTGCTCTTGCAATGAAATGGATACGTTTATAATCTAATTAATAAATATTAAAGCTTTTTAACATCATTAAATGTACATATACTGAGTGACTGATAACATCTTTGTCATGGAATACACTCGTTGGTTCGCAGTGAGTCCACAGTTTTAACGGTCATCTTTGCTTTAATTTATTTTCAAGATCTGAGGTAAATTATCTATTGCTGCTTTCAGTATGGCTATAAGGTCACACAAAATTATATTGAAACTCATATTAGAGACGTTTAACTTTGAATAGAGCACATAATCACCTGAGATTATCTACTGTCATATAGTTTGTATGTTGTTGTTCCAGCCGCGACGTCGCGGAAATAGAAACCGTTTCTAAATTAGAAATTTCAGGTGTTGCCGTCGCGGCTAGTTATGAAATTCAGAAATAAATATTACTTTATAAAATATTACTTTGTATAAAATATTTTCACTATTTAAAAAAATATATAAAATATATTTTTTATTAAATATATGTATTTATATATATATTTTTAATGAAATATTATTTTATGAAAAAATAATGCAATTGTATTAAAAATTAATTATAACTAATATTTTATATAAAATATTGCTTTATAAAATATTACTTTGTATACAATATTTTCATTATTTAAAAATATTTTATTTTTATTTTATTTGTCATTAACTAGTGATGTCTATTTTGTTTATAACTTTACTATAGTCAATTTTCCAGCGCAATTACCAGAACTTTTCTCATAGCCAAACAGTTTTAATATAGATCAGTTATGATGAGATGAGTTATAATATAGTATATAAAAATAACAGTTTAATATAGAGCTATGTGGGCGACAGTAATTAGAGACCAAGACGTCATGGATGGTTAAGAAATAAACAGCTGTGATGAATAACTTCTTGCTTTATTGCGTGGCGTAACTGCCATTAAAACAATAAATAATGTACATTTAGGTTTCCTTTTCAGATACTCACAGATTTATTTCTGTGATTAAACAAATTGTCACAATCTTCACAATTTAATAAGGTTTCCATACATTAGCATATTGTTGAAAAGCTTTTCTTCTAACCAGTGGAAGGCACAGCAACAGTGTGCTTTGTTTTGTATTAATGAGACCTTTATTACTTCAGGAACATTGTACCAAGTTACACTTGGTTTGTTTTAATGCCTTTTAGCTAAAACGTTTTGGCTTGGCACTGGTTTCTCTGTGCTCAAACTGTCTCTCTGAATATCATCCAGAGACGCTGCATTAAGGGTTTGTTCCTGTAAGATGGTCAAGGTCTCTAAATCAGACCTCTCACTCACAGTTTCTAACGGACAGCCGAGCCAAGACTCTCTTTGGCAGCATCCTCGTTTTTTTTTCTCCATTACTTTAATTGTCTTTAACCTATAATCAATGTTCATACAGTGAGGGAAAGAACTAAGTATTTCTGTGTCAGTCACTCTGATTAAATTTAGTCCCAGTTGCTTTGACATGCACAGTAGCTTTCTCTGCGTGTCTTTCAAAAATTTATTTTATATTATCTATTATTGGAGTTAGGCAGATGCAGAGTCCTTGTTCAGCTACTGTTAATCTGCTTAAGATGTATCAGTAATTTTGAGTAGATGGAAGCGAGTATGTTCTTGTCGTCATTTTTACAGGCTTGGGAAAGCAACTTTGGAGCCTGCCAGGATAGTAATAATGTAAAGTAGTTCAACTACAGTCAGTGTTACACCACTGTTCAAAAGTTTGGGGTCAAGATTTTTTTATTTTTTAATTTCTTTCTTTTTTTTGAAAGAAATTAATATATAAAATTAATTCAGCAAAGATGCATTAAATTGATCAAAAGTGACAGTAAAAATCTATATTGTTACAAAATATTACTATTTGAAATAGATGTTTTTCTTTTGAACTTTCTGTTCAACAAAGAACATGCATCCCGCAAAAATATTAAGCAGCACAACTGTTTTCATCACTGATAATAAGAAATGTTTCTTGAGCACCAAATCAGCATATTAAAATGATTTCTGAAGGGTCATGTGACACTTTTGCTGAAAATTCAACATTGTCATCACAGGAATAAATAGCATTTTACAATATATTCAAACAGAAAGCAGTTATTTTAATTTGTAATAATATTTCAGAATATTTCTGTTTTTACTGTATTTTTTATGAAAAAAAAATGCAGCCTTGGTGAGCATCAGAGACTTTTTTCAAGATGGCAGAACACGTCGAACAAGCAACAATTAAATAAACTACGGCAGAGAAAGAATCAAAGCAACCTACAGCCGAGGATAAGAGGGCTCAAAAATATGAAGTTTGTGAGATGTACCTTGTGAGATGTTACAAGAGCAGAGGATTTTGTGGAAAACTTTATTTGTTCCGAATGCGATAAGATTAAGGAATTGCAAGGAAAGCTTATTGAAATGCATATGAAGCTATGACGGATGACTGAGCTAAGCGCCGTTTTAAATGAGACTTCAAAAATTCAAGATACTTTTAATTCGACTGTACTGATTGGATCCGCTGGCATGGGTGTACTAAACTCGGCAGTACTTGCATCAGCTCTTCCGGTTCAAGAGCTGTGTGTGGGTATGCTGGCCGAGGAACTCTCACCACTACTGATTTCCAAAGCCACAGCTTCGGTTGTGAGATGCTCAACGGGCTCTTGCTCAAAACCATGCCCAAAGGAATATCAGTGGAGACGGGTGACTATTAATAATATCTTGTCTGAACATTACAAGGTATCAAGTGGGGTTCCTCAGGGATCAGTTTTAGGATTGCTTTATAATCTCTATTTCTTACCTCTCGGTCACATCATCAGGAGGCATGATATCTCTTTTCATAGTTATGCTGACGACACACAGTTGCATGTAGCCATGTCTCCTAATGATCCTGTTCAACTTGATTCACTTTAAAAAAAAAAGCATCCAAGACAAAAGTGCCAAGTGGCAAAAAAACGTAGGAGTTGTCTTTGATTCGGATTTTAACTTTAAAGCTCATGTATGTAATATTACAAAAACTGCATTCTATCATCTGAAAAATATTGCTAAAGTAAGGCCATTTCTCTCAGAGCAATACAGAAAAATTAATGCATGCATTTATAACTAGCAGGCATGACTATTGGAATGCCCTCCTTTCAGGTCTACCAAAGCATACAATTAATTAACTACAACTAATCCAAAATACTGCTGCTCAAATATTGACAAAAGCCAAAAAGAGAGGTCATATTACACTTGTGTTAAAGTCATTACACCGGTTACCTGTTAGTTTTTGTAATACATTTGAATGGTAGTGTATATTCATAATTTCACAGAATTTAATTCATCTACTTTTTCTTTAGAGTTCGTTTGTTTGTTTAAAAATCTCCAATAGGGAGACAGAATTAAACTTGAAAACACCCTAAATGAGTCAAAAGCATGATTATGAACAGCCGGGGAATCTGTGAATTAATCCTTTTTTTGTACTGTCCAAACTAACAGATTCACTTGAATGAATCAGACCAGTGCTACATATGAGAGAGTGGACAGTTTAAACCAAGGATGCATTAGAGTAATTGCTACACATTTAATTATTGCCTCAGTTTTCAGCAAGGTAGAGTATGAAATAAGATGTGACATTAAAAACAGTGTTTGGTTATGTTCAACCACTACTCATTAGAAAATTAGATTGTTAGAGGAAAAGTTAAAGTATTTTGAAGATTATCTATGCCCACACTACTGATGAAGAGTTATTAAAACTGCCACAGTACTTTTAGTTAATTCACAACACTGTTTATAGATTATAAGAGACAGAAAGCATTGAGTCCTCACTCCTGCATTCATTGTCATTTTAGTCAACAGACATGCACCAAAAGAAGAAACCAATGGAACAGAGAGAGTGTGTGTGTTATGAGCTCAGAGTTAAAGACGAAATGCTCACGCAGTGCCATCCATCTGGTCTGCTTGGTCAGTACCGGTTTGTTGCCCAATGGAGGTGAGAAAACATAGTCTGTGTCTTTTCAAAGAGTCAGCAAACATGCATTCACACACAAACATCCACACGCACTTGCATCTGAGGCAAGGTAATACTTCAAACAAGATGTCCAAAACTCAAAACCTAATAGTGATTCCAGTGACCTTTGAAACTGAGCATCAATCTGAGGCCGCTAGTGTAATGTCAAGCAGTGGTGAGTAAAACCTCAGCTCAGATTCTTTTGTTGACTTTTGGTAGGTCATAGAACCACAAAAAAAAGAAATCGTCATAATGATCAATCATAACTGTCATTTTGCACAGATGAATAATCAGTGTTGGGCAGTAAATAACCAATGATACTACCCAGCAACCTTTTCTACCAAAAAGTGGTGCTACGTAAAAAAATGTTACCTCATTGTCTTGATGTCACATTGCATTGCGCAAACAACTTTATAGCCGAGCGAACTGAATAAATGAAATGCACTCCGCTACAATGCTGTCTCTTCTCATATATGTTGCTGTAGTTCAAGTTCATAGTGAGAATTAGTTTGTCCTAAATGGATTTTCCATAGTCATTTTGTTAATCATCTTGTTCGGATGGTAAATGAACATTTTCAGAAGATGATTCACTGATTAATTTAAGTGGTCTTTTTTTTCTTTTCTGTTTTTCTTTTTTTTATTTATCAGTAATATTTAGTTAAATGCTTCTTTTTGTTGCTATGTTTCCAACTTATATCCCTAACATAATAAAATAAATATTTTGTTGTTTGTTTCTATTGCATTACTAGTTTATTCCTTAAATGTATTTTTGTGCTTATTACATAATAAGTATTTTCGTTTTTTATAATCCACAATTACAATTAATACTTATTTAAAACTTAAAACAGTATATGATCAAGCCACAGGCATGACTGGATGCACAGATAAGGAGATGAAATGGTTAATATTATGGTTTTTAAAAAAGTGTTTGTGAATGAGATGAGATGAATGAGGTTTGTATTTTCTATTGATTTTTCCTTAAGACTCTTCTGACCCATTTATATATAGTATATCAAATTTAGCATCAAACTATTTATGGAGTCTTACATAAGCGTTTAATCTTAGAGGTAAAAGGGTCTGACGGTGCTGTGGGACTGATACCAGCTTTAGAGAGATTCCAGTAACCTTCTATTGTATTTATGTATGAGTGTGATAACACACAGGCACTCAGACAAAAGCTTTAATGAGCAGAACATTAACAGCAAATGTATGCAAATCAAACTTTAATTCATTCTCAGCTGCTAAAAGGCCAAAGCTGAAGACATAAATCAAAACTGAAACCAACAAAACGGCCTTAAACACATGGATAGAAAAGCAGTAAATTACCCAGAATGCTCTGTGGGAATGATGCAGTGCCCAGTGTGTCTCGATCGCTCAACTAGAATAATGCCAGACTCGCCTTCTAAACCAGCGCTCACTCTCAATATCTGTCTCTGTCTTTTCCTGCTCTCTTGTTTTGGCTGTGTAGAAATCACTTGTGGTACAGAAAAAATAAAATGCTCCACATACAGGAATTATTCCAGACATTTTAAACAAACACTAAGGAATACATTCACAAAACAGTGGCACAGCTTTTGCACTCACTGTGAGTGTAATTTGAAATGTTTTCCTGTGTGTATGTGTGTGGTTTTTGCAAGACTGATAATAAAGGGATAAAGGATCACAACATTTATCAGTGGAAAATAAACTAGTCAAACTCAAGCAAGCACAAAATTCCTCTAGCATTTCTCAATGTTGTTTTGGTTGCAGTTAGGCTGTTGCAGAAAATAGTTTTAAAATGTTCTAAAAACCAGTTAAAAAATGTATTTACGTATTTTGAGTTAACAAAAAGCCTTAAAGAGTTTGTTTCTT
The DNA here is from genome assembly GCF_001515605.1 of Sinocyclocheilus anshuiensis. Lineage (NCBI taxonomy): Eukaryota > Metazoa > Chordata > Actinopteri > Cypriniformes > Cyprinidae > Sinocyclocheilus > Sinocyclocheilus anshuiensis. The sequence continues at coordinate 3,211,414 of NW_015557091.1, read as the reverse complement.
CGCCGTAATAGATTTGGAGAATCTGCTCACCAGTGATCCTCTGTAGTGAATGGGTGCCGTCAGAATGAGAGTCCTTCAATTAATGTCTTGTGAAGTGAAAGGCTGTGAGTTTGTAAGAAACAAATCCTTTATTAAAGGGTTAGTTCACCCAAAAATGAAAATTCTGTCATTAATTACTCACCCTCGTGTTGTTCGAAACCCGTACGACCTTCGTTCATCTTCGGAACACAATTTAAGATATTTTTGATTAAATCTGAGGGCTCTCTGACCCTCCCATAGACAGCAAGGTAACTACCACGTTCAAGGTCCAGAAAAGTACCAAGATGATCGACAAAGTAGTCCGTGTGACATCAGTGGTTCAACTGTAAAGTTACGAAGCTACGAGAATACTTTTTTGCGCAAAGAAAACAAAAATAACGACTTTATTCCACATTTTCATCTCTACTGCGTCACTTTGGACGCGCGTTCACGACAGTATCATGACACGAGCGTGTGGCGGCACTGTCCCAGATCTGGCGTAATGAAATCATCACAACACGAGGGTGAGTAATTAATGACAGAATTTTAATTTTTGGGTGAACTAACCCTTTAAGGTGTTTTAACTTAAAACCATAATAATGCTTTATCCACTTAAAAAGGCCATCCCCTGTTGTACTCTCACATCCACTGACAAATTTGTTTAGAACAGTTTTCTCTTGTAGAACTGTTTTCTATGTGCTTGATCTGTGCATAATTCTCTCCTGATTTAGATGAGACGACTTTTCACTGGAGAAAGCAATATGGTGGAAGCAACGGTTGGAAGTTAAAAACGTCTTGATGGATTTGTTTCTCTGGCGAGCAAGTGATGGAATGCTAAATTTCTCCAAATCTGTTCTGATGAAGAAACAAACTCATCTATGTCTTAGATGACCTGAAGGTGAGTACATTTTCAGCAAATTTTCACTTTTGGGGGAACTATTCCTTTTAAGAAATGTATATTTGTTTTAATATTATACAAACAAAATAAAATGTGAAAGGACTGCTATAATATCTGGAAAGAGAAAGCTGTAAGAATGCATGTAAGATGTAAGAGCTTTTGACAGAAAAAAAATGACAGTAAAAACATTCCACATTCAGTTTTAGTCATGGTCAGAGAAATAAGATTACTGCTTGAGTCATGGAGATGAAAAATCATGTTGTCATGTCTGCTTTTGCTATTTAATGCACAAGAAATGTGTTCTTGCACAGGGGCCTGTGTCAGTTCTGTTAAAGTGTGTGTGTGTATGTGCGTGTCTGAGAGGGAGAAAGTAAAAAGTTGGAGACGGCGAGCGCAGGAGTCTGCGTGTGTCTATCTTTATCACCTGCACTTTGCAATGAAGTTGGCTCGCCTGCATGGCTTCAGGCTTGAGTCTAATTTATGAGCTCTGCAGCAACACTTGCATTAAGAATATCAGACTCACCGTTTGCTGACACTCATCACATTGGCCACTGGGCAAAAGAGCCAATGTCTCTAACGGCAGTAAGTGTGTGTGTGTGTGTGTGTGTGGCTGTGTTTGGAATGTAATGTACTTCTTGCATACTGCTTACTGTGCGGTATATACTGTATAAAAGATATCTCGCAAAGAAATAGTATGCGGTATAAAATTATAAAAAAGTATGCAGAATTGTAGCATGCTTATTGTAGTGCTGCAGTAGCCGAGTTACCAACATGGAAATAAATGTTATTTTACACTTTTAATCCAATTTTGTGTAATCGAAAATATACAGTGGAAATAAGAGGTCAAGTCAAGTGCATTGTATTGTGGGATAGTGAAATATTAGCATAAAGAGTTTATATATGTGACCCTGGACCACAAAACCAGTCTTACGTCGCTGGGGTATATTTGTAGCAATAGCCAAAAATACATTGTATGGGTCAAAATTATTTATTTTTCTTTTATGCCAAAAATCATTAGGATATTAAGTAAAGATCATGTTCCATGAAGATATTTTGTAAATTTCCAACTGTAAATATATTAAAATTTAATTTTTGATTAGTAATATGCATTGCTAAGAACTTCATTTGGGCAACTTTAAAGGCGATTTTCTCAATATTTTGATTTTTTTTTTGTTTTGTGGTCCAGGGTCACATATTGTATACATACTATGTATATATTGTATACGACCTACTATTTATAAAAAATAGTATGTGATGTAGCATATGTAATAGTATGCAACAATAAACATTTAAACAGTTGTTGTAACATGACTTGATTATGATTAAAATAAATTCTCACAATTTTAATTCAAGTTTGTTCTTGCAATTTTGAGTTTACTGTATATGTCATATTTCAGACTTTTCTGAGTTAACATTTCACAATTCTTGCTTTCCTTTTTTCTTACAATTACAAGTTGATATCTCACAGTTTTAAGTTTATATCTCTCAATTATTATTTTCTGCAGATCTGAATTTTCTGACCTAATAATTGTGAGAAAAAAAATGAATTGTTAGATGTAAACTCAGAAGTGTGAAAAACAAATCAGCATTTACCTATTTTTCATTCCGTGGCAGAAATAAGCTCCCATACTATTGTGTGTGTGTGTGTGTGTGTATCAAACGATAGCATTAACTTTGAGATGTCTCCATTTATGAGTTGCCGACTGCATTTGGTGAGATTTCGTTAACTGTTTTATAGACACTGTGTGCTTTGATAAACCTCTTTAAGGGCCGCCGTTTGCCTGATTTCCCAGATTAGATGCTGCTTGTGTGGTGTGGAATAATCTCCCGCCCAAAGCTGTCAAAACAATGCTGTTGTAGACTGCTGATGAAAATGAGCCCACCATCTGTGAGAGGAATTATTCCCTCACAAAAATTCACTCCAGATTCTGGCAATAAGCATCTCCAGCCAGGCGGCACATTCTGGGCCATGATACCCCATCTACTTCTGCCTCTATTTCGTCCACGCAGGGCATGGCACACATGCCTCTTTGAGTATTTTAATGTAAACGGCTGATAGGTGGCGGGAAACATGATGAAGGAGGAGCGTAATAGATGAGATGAAAGATAGATAGAGGGAAAGAGAGAGGTGGCCGGTGGGACTGATGGTAAAGAAATGGCTCTTAAGATGTGATGTTCCATTAGCAAAGCAGCAGTGACACTCTTAATACAGCCATCAATCAAAAGCAACGGCACATTGTGAGGTCAGAATCTCCTCTGCTCGTAGCATAACAGAGATGAACCGGCAGAACATCATCTTTTGAGTCATGATTGCTCTTATAAAGCATATAAAGTAGTGAAGACCAAAGAAAAAAATGATAGAATATACTAAAATGGAGTATTAAAAAAAGTATACACTACCAATCCAAATTTGAGGTCATTTTTGAAAGACTTATCTTATGCTCACGAAAGCTGCATCTATTTAATCAAACATACAGTAAAAACAGCAATATTGTGAAATATTGTTACTATTTAAAATAACTGTTTTCTAGTATATATTGTAAAATGTAATTAATTCCTGTGATGCATTACTCCATCATTACTCCCGTCTTCAGAGTCACATGATCCTTCAGAAATCATTCTAATATGCTGATTTGCTGCTCAAGAAACAATTTTTATTATTATCATTGTTGAAAATAGTTGTAGTGCTTCATATTTTTGTGGAAACCGTAGTTTTTTTTTTTTTCAGGATTCTTTGATGAATAGGAAGTTAAAAAGAACAACATTTATTTGATGTTTTTGTTTTTTAACAATGTAAAAGTCTTTACTGTCACTTTGGATAATTTTAATGCATTATTGCAGAATAAAATATTAATTTCTTTTTAAAAAAATACTTCTGAACGGTATTGTATTCTTTGTATTCTTGTTTAGTATTTTTAATTATCAAGAATGATATTGGAATAATATTCCAATAAAAAATTAATAATTTTTTTTTATTTTCACGGTTCTGTGAAAGCTTGTTTTTGTCACGGAATAAATATATATTTTTTTTTATTCTGTGTGAGTTTATATAAACTCACAATTGCGAGCTATAAAGTCTAATTCTGAGGCGAAAAAATCAGCTCGATATTCTGACATTTTCTTACAATTGCGAGTTTATATCACTCAATTCTGGGGAAGAAAAGTCTGAATTGTTATATGTAAACTTGCAATTGCGAGGAAAAAAGTCACAGTTACCTTTTTTATTTGTTATTCAGTAGCGGAAACAAGCCGGAAGCTTGTGTTGGTTCTGTGTTAAATTTTGAGCAGTGTGGTGAAGAGTAGAACATGTTAGTTTTCAACTGAATCTCCTTGTTTGATACATTCCTCCTTGTTTTTTTTTTTTTTTTTTTTTGGTCATTGAGTCCCCAGTGGTTTCAGGCTAGTAAAGCAAAAGAAACACATCTGCACTTATTAACTGAGGATCAGAGAAGCAGACCTGACATCAGTTCTGATAAACAGATGAGTCATCATGCATCTGTATCTGGATGAGGTCACTTCTGGGCCCTGCTGTCAAAAAAGGATGAAATATCATTCCTTTTTTTTTTTTTTTTTTTTTTTGGTCATTGAGTCCCCAGTGGTTTCAGGCTAGTAAAGCAAAAGAAACACATCTGCACTTATTAACTGAGGATCAGAGAAGCAGACCTGACATCAGTTCTGATAAACAGATGAGTCATCATGCATCTGTATCTGGATGAGGTCACTTCTGGGCCCTGCTGTCAAAAAAGGATGAAATATCATCTTTCCTGTGATTGTTTGTCCTGAAATAAGCATGCTCAAACCCTTAAGGCATAACAGAGAGAAATCTCTCCCTGCTATATTGTCAGGCAACTCTGACCTTTACTGCATCGATATTTCCAAATATCAGCATGACTATTGTTGCTAGGGCGATGACACAAGACTGACCCGCCTCCCTTCTGCTTTAATGAGGCACCTGAAATTTCACCACTAGAATAAATCAGCCTGCCTCAATGACATGCATGACTAACTCACAGGTGAATGTCTCAAAACCTGCCAAAACCTTTCCATGTCACATTTCAGCCCAAAATCAAACGGAAGAAAGTGAAATGATGCCTATTTTTAGGACAATAATTTTTTTTCAACATTATTTTCATTATTGATTGATTGTAGTCTGTTTCACTGCCTTTATGCCATTTACCCTGATTTAAATATTTTTCCCCATTGCACATTTATTTATTTATTGTAGTATTTGTTTAACTGTCTTTATGCCATTTAACCTAATTTAAAATTTTCCTTTGCTGCATTTATTTATTTTATTCACTTCTAGTATCTGTTGTAATGTCTTTCCATTTATGCTTATTTAATTAAAAAATGTAAGAAAAGTTTTAACTGATTAGAGTAAATTTAGTCACCCCATCATTATAATGCCCAGTATGAAAAATGTATCTTTATTTTGCGATTTTCTAAAGATTACATTAATCAGTATTAGATGACTGGAAATGTAACCTATATTAATAATATGACAAATGTAATATTGTGCATCCCTAATCATTGTCTTACATTCATTTTATTTTGTTGTCTGTTCAGCAAGGTATTGTACCCATCAAGATGATTATTCAGCATGGCCTTTTCCATAAACACAGACATAGCGGTGGCAGTTTACCAGCAAATTATCGCAGAGCTGAAATTTTCCTTCTATTGACCTTAATTGCCAATCATAAATCCCCCAGCATGCACTCGATTTACATCTACGTGGCTCCTTTATCATATCTCCTCCTGACAGAGATGGAAACAGTTCAATTTGTTTCTCAATGTCACTCACGCAATCAATCTCAGTTGTCAATCAAACTGTTGAAAGCTACCTGTGAGCGCATGACAAATGTTTGTTTGTTTTTACGCAGTATCGGAAATAGAGATGAGGTCAAATTGCTCAGCTAGTGACTGAGAGCTAGCTTGCTCCCTCACCTCAGCTCCTCTATCAGCGCCTCCTCTCATGTGTTAGAGCGACAGCGGCTGATTCATCTCTCTAACACTGCACCTCAGAGCTGATGTGATCAGCATCGCAGGGAACTGTGGCTGTGACTCACTGGGCTAAAGGTCTGTTATCCTGAATCCCCTGCTGATTGCCTGGAACCAAAGTCATCACTAAATGACGCAAATCATCAAACATAAACACTGAGGCAGCAATAAGACTCAAATATCAGCATGCTTCAGTCATTCTGCTCATGAGAAATAACAGCACTCCAATAAAATCCCACAGTCATCCATGAAAAAATAAATGAGCTCATGCAGAGAAACAGGAGAGGAACATTGCTATTAAACATTTACAATTAATTTTGATTGAGTTAGTGATCATTAATCGACCTTTGAAAGAGAAATGATGCCAGTGATATATAAGATTAAATTAGGCAAGCTGATCAGATGAATAAATATTGAAAGAAGCTAATGATGATAGATTTTTGACAGCTGTGTAAGATATTATAGTTTCATTTTCTTTCTGGCTCTTGCACAAAATAACTCTGGCTGCTTAAACACTTTTTTTTATTTTACAGTAAAATATTACAATGGTAATATTTATTATTTGGTGTTTTATAATAATAATAAATAATAATAACAATAACAATAACAATATTTTTTTTAATACCAAAACACCATTATTATTATTATTATTATTATTATTATTATTATAGTCATATTGATATCACAAAAGTTTGGGACAATTTTGAGTACAAACAAGCAGCTAGCCTTTTTTTTTTATTGCAATCACAATTTTTAAAAGAATAATCCCAAATTGATTTTTCCCCTAAATAGTGCAGTCTAATCATGCAGTCCACCTAAAACACCTTAGCAACTGCATAGCAATACCCTGACAACCACCTAGAACACCTTAGCAACCAATAGCAACACCCTAAAAACTGTCCAGAGCGTCTTAGCAACTACATACTGTAGCATCACCCTGACAACCACCACAACACTTTAATAACAATCCAGAACACCTTAGCAACTGCATAGTAACAACCTGACAACCACCTAGAACACCTTAGCAACCAATAGCAACACCCTAAAAACTGTCCAGAGCTTCTTAGCAACTACATACTGTAGCATCACCCTGACAACCACCACAACACTTTAATAACAATCCAGAACACCTTAGCAACTGCATAGTAACAACCTGACAACCACCTAGAACACCTTAGCAACCAATAGCAACACCCTAAAAACTGTCCAGAGCACCTTAGCAACTGCATACTGTAGCATCACCCTGACAACCACCACAACACTTTAATAACAATACAGAACACCTTGGCAACTGCATAGTAACAACCTGACAACCACCTAGAACACCCTAGCAGCCACATAGTAAGACCCTGACAACCACTCACAACACCTTAGCAACAGCAACACCTTAGCAGTCACATAGCAACACCCTAACAACCACCCACAACACCTTAGCAGCTGCATAGCATCCCCTGACAATGACCTGATAGCTTAGCAACACCCTGACAACTGCCCTGTGGTCGTTTCCCAAAAGCAACTATGGTCGCAACTCGCAAGTTCTGATGAACTCTGATGAACGACGAAAATTGCGATCATAGTTGATTTTGGGAAAAGCACCCCAGAACTCAAACGCATAGCAACACCCTGGCATCTACTCAAAACAGCTTAACAACTACATAGCAACACCATTACAACCACCCTCAACACCTTAGCATTGTGGTTGTAGGTTTTCCTCACATTTTGTTTAGCTGTATGGCTGCTATTTATAGTAGCTTTTGTATTTGTGACAATGTATGGCAGAATCTTGTTCAGTTTGTCCATTTTCCAGGTGAGCAGCTGTGCTGAAATGTGAAACAGGATTGTGTAACACTCAGTCATGTAAAGATGTCTTGCACATTGACCTTTTGCTTTTTTCTCATGGTTCTGAGTGAATGTGGGTGGGACGATGGGGAGAGAGAGAGGCATTTCTAAATGTGACTGTGCTCCATGATGTGGGGACGGCTCCCACACCATCGCTGGGGAATACAAACACTGCATCTTCACGCAGGCGGGAGGGTGTGATGTAGTTAGTTGGACAGAGGACCCGAGGATGCCAGTATCCAGAGAGTGTACTCACACACACTGAGGAGACAATAAATGCCAACTTACACAGTCAACCAGTACTTGTGATAAACACACACGCCACGCACCTCTCAAATTAGCAGAGACAGAACAAACTAAGTAACCAAGCAGAAAAACAAAAGGGAAGAAATGAACTTGTGGCTCGCTCTTGTCTTTTTGCCAAATGTGTTTTGTTGAAGACTTAAGGATGCTGCATTATATGTGCTAAGAACTGTGATTTATGGGTTTAGAGAGGCATAAGCTTTGCTCCCAAAACTAGTAAGCTGTCTCACCGCCTACATAGGCAGATATCTTCTATGGTAGTTGACTGATTAGAAACACTCTACATACAGTAAGCAACAGTAGTATTGGGGTGATTCGACTCACAATTAGTGTCAGTGCAACGTAACCATGTTCCCAAAATAAAACTATGTTGCACTAATATAAGTAATATATATTGCTTATTAGTGCAATGCAGTTTATAAATATTTAATCAACATTTAACCACATTATTTTTTATATCAGTATTTTCCAGTATTGAATGAAATATAATTTTTCATTTAATTATAAATCATATAATATGATGCAGATCAGGTTATATCCAATTCAATTCTATTTAATTCAACTACAATTAAATAAAAAATATATAAAATGTAAAATAAATCAATTTTAAGTACTTTTTCAATTAACTTTTTAACATTTTATATTTTTCATTATAATTACAACTGATTTATATCTTTGTGTGTGTGTGTGTGTGTGTGTGTGTGTGTGTGTGTATACAGTATATAGTTAACAAAAATATATTATTACATCAAATGATTGTTATATATAATTAGATATATTTATGTAAATATATTTATGTATGTGACCCTGGAGCACAAAACCAGTCTTTAAGTCGCTGGGGTATATTTGTAGCAATAGCCAAAAATACATTGTATGGGTCAAAATCATCGATTTTTCTTTTATGCCAAAAATCATTAGGATATTAAGTAAAGATCATGTTCCATGAAGATTTTTTGTAAATTTACTACCGTAACTATATCAAAACTTCATTTTTGATTAGTAATATGCATTGCTAGAAACTTCAATTGGACAACTTTAAAGGCGATTTTCTCAATATTTTTATTTTTTTTCACCCTCAGATTCCAGATTTTCAAATAGTTGTATCTCTGCCAAATATTGTCCTATCCTAACAACCTGTACATCAATGGAAAGCTGATTTATTCAGCTTTCATATGATGTATACATCTCAATTTCGAAAAATGTACACTTAAGACTGGTTTTGTGGTCCAGGGTCACGTATTTTTTTTAATTAAATATTTTAAAGCATATTTTCAAGCTGTCTTTCTGCTGGGTTACTTTGTTAATTCTGCCCATGCTAAATTTGAGATGTGCATCTCTGTTTATAAACTATAACTATAATATAATAATTTATGACATTTTTCTCACCTTGTCTGCCATATTGGATTAATTTTTTCACTGAGCTCACCTTTTGAAGTTAATTTAACCTCTAAACAGAATAAAACAAAAACAATTATTGTTGGCTTAACATATCAAGCACATCATGCAGTTTGTGGCCAGAATAAGCAGCAAACTGAACCAGACTTTTAGCCGGTACTCAAAAGCCAGACTACACAAGACTAAGAGAGACATTCAGGTTGCATCACTGTCTGGATTCTCTGCTCTCTGTGCTTTCAAACTAGACAGAAGAACTCACACCATTACGTTATCAATAATAGAGTGCAACAGAAAAAGGATCCTTGTCGTGAAATATTCTGATATAAAGATAGTAAAGAGCAGAGTGGGAGAAAGTGTTTTATCCAGAAATAAAGAGAGAGAGTGTGATATATCCTGAAATAAAGAGGACGGAGGGAGTGAGATATCTTAAAATAAAAATAGAGAGGAAGGAATATATCTCAAACTAAAACAACCCAGTCATTTGCAATATAAACACTGATCATTAAGCTTTGCCAGGTAATTTAATGAGAGTGGTTTTCTAAAGTCAGCCTTTCTCTCAGACAGACGGAACACGAGGGAGGAGAAGAACGATTGTGAATGATGAAGGGGAAACTTGTCTGTGTGTCTGGTGTGATTGTGCTGTCAGTGTGTGTAAAGAGAAATCTGTTTTAACCACAGAGATATGATGATGTCTGTGTCTTTTGGTGCATGTCTCTGCTAATGGAGAGAGCACTAAACTGTCCTGAGGGAGGACAGTTTTTTGGAGTGTTTCTAGAGATTAATATATATCAGTGGCGTTCTGTCCATATAAGCTGCGAATGCTCTGCATACCCAGGCCATAATGATGGCATGATGATGTATCTGTTTCTTTGTCTTCCTCTCTCTTTTGCTGTCTCTGTATTCTCAACTGTGTACCTTTCCTTAGCCAAAAATGACAACAACGTTTTGAGTCTAGAAGGGTCATAGTGCCAATATTTAGTCTTAAAATGAAGAAAAAAAAAGATTGAAAGTGGATTTATTTTTATTTAGTCAAGGTTTTTTATTTTAATTTTTTTGTCATATTCAGGACTTGCATCATAAGGCCCTAAGGCTTGTGGGTAATGAAGGACCCAGTGGACTTCTGGGTAATTGGGCAGCTGGAAAACAGGTGATTGCTGTCAAATGGTTCTGGTTGACCAATCAGATGGCCTGTCTGCCTGGTTGGAAGAACTGAGACCCTTGGGAATCGCTCAGGGGGAAGGTTGAGAAAGATTGTTAGACATACTCTGTGGAAATCGACCAAGCCATGCAAAAAAAGTCAGATTTTGCCAGTAACTTGTGTCATTTAATTTTTATAGTGTTTGTTTTTGTAGATTTCCTTCAACGTCCAAGCTTCATTTCATGCAATACTGTTAATGTCAGTTACATTTAAATGCTTGACTTTTGGTTTATTGTTTATGAATTATGAGAAAAGTAATATATATATATCAGTGGCGTTCTGTCCATATAAGCTGCGAATGCTCTGCATACCCAGGCCATTTGAGAGAATAAGTTCATGGGATAATTAATATATAATTATAAGTATGTAAAATGATTTAGTTGCCAAACGGCAGTAATTTTCTGCAAATCTACGTCAGTTACGGCTGCTTCCGGGCGAGCGGATTCTCTACAGCTTTCTCGTCTCCGCTCTGTTTCTATGACTCATCAGGATTGTAGCACGTTTTCATTGCTTTGCTGGTCTGCGGCTGATTTCATGTGCGAGGTAAGCAGTCCGCGAAGCTCTTGCCCAAGCGGAAAAATGCGCTGTTGCTGTCAGATCTTGATTGCCGAAAATCACATTATGTTTGATGCAAAACCAACTTGACTAAATCAAAAGAAAAAACACACTGTAACTGTATTTTTATGTTTTCTCAAGCAAAGCAAATTTTAAAAGTCCACTGAAAACATATCTTCTTACATTTTTGGTCATAGACAACGTATGTATGTTGAAGATAGGCTATGCGTTATTGTCAACATGCCTAATTGGTAAATAAAACAAAAAAAGTTTATAAAAACGTCGGCTATATCAAATGTTAATAATAAAAAACATCAGGAAAAGAACGAAACATGAATCAGCATTTTGGACATTAACATGTTATTTTTCCTTTTGTTTTGCATATGCTCGTGTCGCTTAGGCTACAGTTAAAGTCCTCTGATTTTATTGTTGTTTGCCATGCTGCAACGTTACTTGGCAATATTTTAAAGATATTATTATTTTGGGTATTTTGCATGGTTTGTTATTGGCGTAGTGTCACCTGGGTGGGAGTTTTAACTCCAATTCACTGGGAATAAAAAATAAATAAAAAACCTTTAGCAGATGCAGAGCCATATAGTCCGGGTTAATCCCCCATCTCCCTCTGAATATTACATATAACGTAACTACGTGTAAACGTTATTTGGCGGTTTTTACTTAGGAAACCAGCTATTTTTCTAATTTATGGATAAACCTGAAACGATAGAAGAAGGATTGGAGGTGAATTTCATTTACAAACAAGGTAGGAAATGTGCATACTTTTAAATCGACACCTGCCATGGTGTTTCTTATTTGTCTTCTGTGATCCCTCTTTGAGTGCGTCCTAAAAGCTGATTGGGGTGGGGGGGGTCACTGCTCGCCACTGATATATACACTGAACAAAATTATAAACGCAACACTTTTGTTTTTGCCCCCATTTTTCATGAGCTGAATTCAAAGATCTAAGAATTTTTCTATGTACACAAAAGGCAAAAGGCCTATTTCTCTCAAATATTGTTCACAAATCTGTCTAAATCTGTGTTAGTGAGCACTTCTCCTTTGCCGAGATAATCCATCCACCTCACAGGTGTGGCATATCAAGATGCTGATTAGACAGCATGATTATTGCTGAAAATTACAGGCCTCTCTCATCTTTTTAAGTGGGAGAACTTGCACAATTGGTGGCTGACTAAATACTTTTTTCCCCCACTGTATATATAAACCATGCATGTTAACCTGACTGGTGAGTTAGACATTCATCCATCACATCATCTATTTTTCAATCCTATCCATCCATCCATCGTATGGATGCAAGATATTTGCTATGCAGTATGGAAAATGCACCAATTATGCATCTAATTAACATATTTTACTCTTCATTTAGAGGGTTTATATACCTTCTATCTTTGTTTATTACAACCAAAATCATTTAAAATCACAATTACAAATTTTATTTTCATTTCCGATTTTCCCAGAAATATTTGGAGGGAGTTTGTATAACAACATTTTGAATTAAAGCTGTTTTTATTGTCATTTATAAGCATCATTGCTCGTTCACTCTGACTTTTGACCCTTCCTTTGCAGAAGTTCACGCTGTGGCAATTCATCACCATTTCTGGCAGTTTTAGGACGCCCTGATATCTGAACGTTTGGCCTCTATTGTGCTGTTCAAAAGTATGTCATACAGAACTGTGAATGATTCACATTGAAAACACAGATGGTGCTTGCTGGGTCTTTATTTTCCTGCTTCCTAACAACACACAGTCCAAGTCTCCTTATATGACTGTGATATTTTTCATCAGTGCCAGCAAAAGAACCAAACAACACATTTCCAGTGCCAGTTTTGACCGGTTTTGGGATGGTGCGCTCCGTGTACGGGCCAGAAAGGAACTGCTATTTCAGAGCTGCACTGAATATAGAGAGGAAGCTAAAAGATAAATCAAGACAGAACTGTATCCTCTTTCCCAGTGAAAATCCCCTTTCTAACGCCAGAGATACATGGGTTAGCCACTAAAAAAATTATAAATTAAATCTTTTTAAATGTATTTAGTTTAAATCTTTTAAATTCTAATGTATAATTCTGTATATTTTCAAATATATGTCTAATATTTTATTAGTGCTGTCAAATCGATTAATCGCGATTAATCACATCCAAAATAAAAGTTTGTGATTACATAATATGTTTACTGTGTATATTTATATGTATATATAAATACACACACATACAGTATATGTATAAATGTTTACATGTGTATATATTCATAATTATATATGATTTATATTATATATAAATAAATATATATTAAATTGATTTCTTAAATATATACATGTGTGTGTATTTATATATACTGTACATATAAATATACACAGTACACACACATATATTATGTAAACACAAACTTTTATTTTGGATGTGATTAATCACGATTAATCGATTTGACAGCACTAATTTGTATATGAAATATTGCATTATTATATATACTATTAAATTAATTCTTAATTAAATTAAAATTAAATATATTTTAAAATATTAAAGTAGACATACAGCACATGGGTTAATATCAATATTATTATTTTTCACTGTCTGTGTGCCTTTGGTTACAACAACTGAAAAAAAAAATTGTTGCAGATGGAGGAGAGAGTAATTTTGGTGAAAGATTATATATATAAAATAAATATTTATAATAATGTATACTCATGAATTGTGGAAGTTTTCTCTGATTCACTTCTTTTATAATTCACTGTACTGCATTTTCTCCAAATGTTGTGATGAATTTGCTCTGGTTTTATTTGGACAGTATGTTGTTCTGTACTTTGACTGTTCCTATCAGTTGAGCTGTGTTGAGGTCTGCTGCTGGTCCTGCTGGGTCTTGTTTCGGTGTTCAGTGTTGCTGTATGTTTTGTGAATTAATATGCCCTGATTCTTTGCTCTACTGAACTGTGTTGTGCTGCCATATGCTACAAACACGAACATGCATGAAACACGCACACACTGCAGATCTCTTCCTAAGCCTAGTGAGGTGCCTCGCTGTCTACTACTGACACAGGCAGAAGGTTCTCATAAGTGAACCTCGTAAGTAAATGATTTGGAACATTCTGCAAATGCAGGAACACCAATAGTGCTCTTCACGGGAGACTCGATTTACAATTGATTCTAGTAGTGTCAGACATTGGCATTTTGCTTCATTTTTAATGCCACACCCTAATAAGCATAAATACATAAGTATTTATTTTATCAATATTTTAAGTATTGCATGTAAAGTACGGTGTGTATATTTATTATAACCATGCCATATATATAAATATATATGTGTGTTTGTGTGTGTGTGTGTGTGTGTGTGTGTGTGATTAATCACGATTAATCGATTTGACAGCACTAATTTGTATATGAAATATTGCATTATTATATATACTATTAAATTAATTCTTAATTAAATTAAAATTAAATATATTTTAAAATATTAAAGTAGACATACAGCACATGGGTTAATATCAATATTATTATTTTTCACTGTCTGTGTGCCTTTGGTTACAACAACTGAAAAAAAAAATTGTTGCAGATGGAGGAGAGAGTAATTTTGGTGAAAGATTATATATATAAAATAAATATTTATAATAATGTATACTCATGAATTGTGGAAGTTTTCTCTGATTCACTTCTTTTATAATTCACTGTACTGCATTTTCTCCAAATGTTGTGATGAATTTGCTCTGGTTTTATTTGGACAGTATGTTGTTCTGTACTTTGACTGTTCCTATCAGTTGAGCTGTGTTGAGGTCTGCTGCTGGTCCTGCTGGGTCTTGTTTCGGTGTTCAGTGTTGCTGTATGTTTTGTGAATTAATATGCCCTGATTCTTTGCTCTACTGAACTGTGTTGTGCTGCCATATGCTACAAACACGAACATGCATGAAACACGCACACACTGCAGATCTCTTCCTAAGCCTAGTGAGGTGCCTCGCTGTCTACTACTGACACAGGCAGAAGGTTCTCATAAGTGAACCTCGTAAGTAAATGATTTGGAACATTCTGCAAATGCAGGAACACCAATAGTGCTCTTCACGGGAGACTCGATTTACAATTGATTCTAGTAGTGTCAGACATTGGCATTTTGCTTCATTTTTAATGCCACACCCTAATAAGCATAAATACATAAGTATTTATTTTATCAATATTTTAAGTATTGCATGTAAAGTACGGTGTGTATATTTATTATAACCATGCCATATATATAAATATATATGTGTGTTTGTGTGTGTGTGTGTGTGTGTGTGTGTGTGTGTATAAACAAACATATTTTTAATTTAAAAACAAAATATTGATTGAAATATGTCATTTAAATAATCATTTATAAACAAAATATACAATTTTACATTTTTCAAAAATATTAAGTAATTTTATTTTATTAAATTATTTAAATTACAAATCATATAATTGTTTAATATGCGTATGCATAAACAACATTTTCATAGTATATAATAGCAATACATTGAAATAATTTGTAATTTGAATGATTTAAAATGTTTAATAATTTATAAATAGACTTTAATAATTTAACATCATTAATTAATTTTATGTATACATATTATCGTATTTATATATAAATGAGATTCCCTCTATAATATCTCCATAAGTCTCTCCTGCTATTTCAACAAAGCATATTTTATATTATCCAGCTAGATAATGTTATCTTATTTTTTTTACATCAGCAGAATTCAACAAACAGCAATTTTCAGAACATACATGTTTGTAATGCATTAAAACATATGCATGATGAGTTAATGTAACTTGGATTTGGAATATGAACCGAATTCCACATCGGAAGAACTGCAGGACTTAAAGGCCTTTTTATTAGATGGCAGTTCATTTTACTTAAGTTTGGAAATTGTTCTTTGAAATGCCCATTTAAGTTATTTAGTTCCCCCGCATCTGTGGTGCATTCAGCATCTAAACTTAGAAATCCATCAGGGTTATTGGCAGATCTTTTAAAAGCTTTGCTGTCCATAACATTTTCCGCACATACAGTAATACAGCATTTCACCCAACATTTGTCTGGCCTGGAAAGTCTGCAGAGAAAATACAAACGTAACTGCTCTTTTAGTAAACCTGCACATCCCTCTCTCCTGTCAGATATAATCCCCACTAAATGATAACCCATCATGCTTTGCATTCTCAGCCCTGATTGGAGGGTCGATGGCAGATTTAAGCAGAGGTGAAGGAAAGCAGCAGGAAACATGAATCAGCGGAGAGATTGGGCTCTAAATCTCCTGCTGTCCGACAGTGTGTGATGTTCTCAAATGGGACACACCGCTGCTCTTCTGCTCGATAGAGCAACTGCTGAGACACCAGGATCTCGCTGGAGATCGATGCTAGCTAGACTATTCTGCTCACACAGGAGTTTATGTCCCATCTAACTATGTGGATGTGTTCCAATCGGATCAAGCAGCACATGGCACACAAAGGGAGGATGATTCTTTTGCTCTGTCACTGAGAGATAAACTTTAGATTAATGCTAATGTTTGCTGTCCATTCCAGAGAGACTCTCATAATCACAATAAACAGTTAGCGATAACCAGCCTGTCTTATCAGTGTATTTCTGAACAACCCTCTCAGCATAGGACGCTGTTATACGATATGACATGAGAGCAATATGTCAGACTGTACGTTTGCTGTTGCGATTTCCCCTGTCGCATCCTGACATTGCAGCAGCTTCTGTATATCTGTACTGAAATCAAAGACAGTTGACAAAACCTAATATGGATTTCACTTCTCCACTTTTCAAGGCCAGAACAAAATATTGGCTATATTTAAAGTGAAACGTTACTCCTTACAAAGTACTATATCTATAATAAAAAGAAGCATTGGTATGTGAAATAGTGCACTATATGTACCTTTAAATGTTTAAAATAATGGTATGCTATATATTGCCACATCATTTAATTCCCTTTGCATGTTCAATTTAGCAAGTGACATCAAGTAATCATATTTTATTACAAGTTCAGAGAAAGAGATGTTTAAAATCAGCTGCCATTACTTCAGGTTCATTCATCACACAGGAAATGGAAGCGCATTGCATTGTGGGATACAGTTTAAGCTACTGTGTGTATGCAATGTGCTGTAGTTGTGTTCTGCATACTACTATGGCAAAAACACTGAAACGTGGTATACTTTGCACAAGAAACATACTGCAAAACGCACAAGTACAAGTAGTATGGCATTCTGATCATAGGTTATGTTCAAAATCTACCATACTATTCTTACTGTTCCTGCAATATATGCTGTAGTATGCATACTGTTTTCTGAATGCATTAAATACCAGCATGACCTAAAAAATGTGCTATGCACAACAGCCATTTTTACACAAAAAATAATAATTTGAAATTTGAATGTTTGAAGATGATAACCATTGGTATTTTAGTATTACTTATATACCTATATTACATTGACACATTTTGAACTAGCTTTAATTTTTATATTTATATAATTTTTTTTTTATTTTATTTTAGTTTAACATTAACATTTCTATTTTTTTTGTTTTGTTTTCCATCTATTATTTATATTTTAATTATATTTATATTTAAATTATATATAATGAAAATTATTTAATATTTTTATATGTCTTAATAGCACCACTGATAATAACTGGATGTCACTTATCAACATAAAGCCTGCAGTTCCACTTACTATTTTTAAAGAATAGTTGGCATTCTTTATTCAGGGCTATTACCACCATAAGCACTGAGAGAGGCACATAAATGAGCAGGTCAATGATCTGGACTGGAGTATAAGGCTGGATTTGCTCTTTGTGTGGGCCGACGGTGGCAGGATTTCAGTGGTTTGACTGTAAAATGACCTGGGGAAACAGTACATGAACAAACTTGACCTTAAAGAAGCGGAAGCTGGACAGGACGCATCTTACTGTGTGGGAAAAGAAATCCCACAGTTCTCCAGGAGTAATAATGAGTTAAACTGTTTGAAGTTAGGCAGAGATACAGCCGATTGGCTCGGTGAAAGGATTCTCTCCATCTGGTTCAGCGATGAAGCCAAAAGCAGCTCTGTCAGATGAAGAGATGAAAGCTTATAATTTTTGATAGATGGTTCCAGTTTAAAGCTTCCAGGATAACATGACCAGCCTGAAAGGGTCATCAGTGGGTCTTGTAGAGTACTAGTGGCATTGTAGATCATCTGTGAGACTGAAAGAGCTCATGAGTGCACTTTGTCTAGTGTGAGAGCAGCATCAAATAGGGTTTTTTGCCTGGTCTGATCCCATCTGCTACGGTTTCCGCCCTGCTTTTTCCGACAAATAATCTCAGCCAAGATTTGATGGAGAATTTTACCCCGAAACTACTAACGAGGGCCTTTCAGAATTGAAGAATTGACTCCATTTCATTTCATGAATGTGAATGTGAATATCCAACAAGATGCTGAATTGGAATTTAATTTGGAAATACAGGAATAAGATTTTACTAAATTAAAATTTTATAAAGTACAGTCATCCAACAGAGATTCTTTTTTTCTTGGAGGTCACAAGGTCACTTTGGTTCACTAGCAGGCAAAACTACTGCAGGATACACTTGTTTGATGGACTTGCCAAAATCATATCACAAATGATGTATGGTATATTGCTATTAAAAGTACACTCTAAAAAATGCTGGGTTGTTTCAACCCAACTTTGGGTCAAATATGGACTAACCCAACTTTTGGGTTAAAAATTTAATGTAAAAATGTAACCCAACAGCTGGGTTAGTCCATATTTGACCCAAAGTTGGCTTGAAACAACCCAGCATTTTTTTAGAGTGTACAGTGCCATTTTATTATATTCTTTTGTGGCTACACAATATATTATAATATGATATATTGTGTACTATAATGATTTTATATATCCGCGTGATTTATGCAGGGATTATCTCTGTCTGTCACAGCCTTATGTGGAAAACTAATCGCACGTGTGGATATCGATCCCGTCACTGCTGGGACACGTGGAGGAAGGACAGGCAGTCTGTTACCCTCTTGTTGCAGTGATTTCATCAATGAGTCTCATGTTGATGTCCTTACAAAAAAACTGACCATGACTACCAAAGTTTATGAAAAACACCGTAATTGCTGCTAGGATTTTGATAATTGATTGTCAAATTTCTTCAGTTAATCTTACATTTTAAAAAATCCAAA
>NW_015557091.1:3167416-3191825 GCF_001515605.1 Sinocyclocheilus anshuiensis | reverse complement strand
TAATATTCATATTCTCGCTCGTATTCTTTGTTTTTTGTTTTATTTGTTTTTTGTTTTTTATATGGGTAAGAGAATATAGATGGAGGAAGTGTTTACCTGAGACTGAATTGATATTAATCAAAAACATAATTGCACTGTCTTCAATAAATACACGTAAATGTAATTTTATGTTTTTCACGTGCTATAAGCAGTACTAGCATGCTAACCTTCTTTAACGTAATCCTCGCAGATGGACGTAAGAGGGAAAACAGAAACAGCCTGGACAGGAAGACAGGGTGGAGGAAGAGCAAATGAAGAACATTCTGTTTGCTTTCTGTGAAAGGGCACAATAATCTTAATCAAATCTTAATGAGGGAAGCTGACAGTCCAGTCAGGCCCACTCATTCCCCGGCAGGCTGCGCGTCACAGCTGTCCCTCCCACGCCACCGTGTCACTGGACGAGACCCAGATCTGAGTGCCAGCAAAGCCCCTCTCAACACATTCTGTGAGCTTTACAGTTTACATCTGATTCCATGTAGCAGCTTTATTAACGACTAATCAATGCACTTCATTTGCTGTTGCCTGCTCTATTCTGTTGTGCTCTATTCTATTCTGTTACAGTTTGGGGTCAGTAAGATTTGAAAGAAATTAATAGTTATATTCATCAAGGATCCATTAAGTTGTTCAGAAGTGACAGTAAAGACATTTATTGTGTTTCCACAAAAAATATTGAACAGCACTGTTTTCAAAATTGATAATAATAATAATAATAATAATAATAATAATAATAAATGTTTCTTGAGCAGTAAATCAGCATAATTGGATGATTTCTGGGAAATCATGTGATACTGAAGACTGGAGTAATGATGCTGAAAATTCAGCTTTGCATCACAGGAATAAATTACATTTTAAAATATATTAAAATAGATAAAAGTTGTTTTAAATTGAAATAATATTTCACAATATTACTTACAGCAAGTGATTACTGCAAACCACCTGGAATCCTTCATGGACCACCAGTTTGAGAAGCACTGATATAATATATATATATTCCAATCTGTTCTGCTCCAGTTAAATTCTATTCTATTCTGCTCTCTTTTCGATTCCACTTTATTCTGTTTCTGCATGTGTAGGTAATATATTATAAATGATCTTATTGAGTTCTATTTTGCTCTTCTGTTCTCTTCTTCTCTGCCCTATACGATTCTCTTCTGCTGTTCTTTTCAATTCTACCCTCATCTGTTCTAATCTATCCAGTCTGCTCCGTTCTGATTCTAATTTGTTTCGTTTTGTCCTCTCTGTGCTGAATCCTAACCGTTTTCTAAGTGACGTTTTGCAATGTTCTCTCTCTCTCTGTGCTGTTTTGCAGCCTCAGGTCCCGGCTACGCTCTGATTGGTTTTATTGGCAGTGATTCAACACTTGGATGTCGGCTTCCTGGTGGCTTTCATAATGAAGATGGTTCTGCACATAAATGATAGTGGAGCAATTTTCTTTTCATTTAATCTGGAAGAAAGTAAAGTGCCTCTATAAGTGTATCATTCCGTGTCAGAATGACCAGCACTTGTATATTCATCACACCATCCCCTTTTGAGGTTAAAACAGAACAAGGGCTGTTTAATGTAGAACAGAGCGGCTTAAGGACACTCTCAAGAGTGTAATATATAACTCAAGAACTCAAGTAAGAAAGAATAAAGAAAGAAAGATTGATTGATCAAATAAACAGGATGACAAAACCACATACAGATGTTAGGAGATTTTTGCACAGTAGAAGTGAACAGTTTTAGGAAGTTAAAATGATTGTTCATCCAAAATGAAGGTTCTGTCATCATTTACTCATCTTCACGTCTTTCCAAACCAGTATGACTTTCTTTCTTCTGCTTTTTTTGTCGTTTTTAGAGCTTGACAGCATCTGTTGACATTCACTCGCATTGTAAGGGAAGAGAAGACATTGTGCTTGACATCTCCAATTGTGTTTCACAGAAAAATGAAAATCATAGGGTTTGGAACAACATGAGGGTGAGTAAATGATGACAGCATTTTCATTTTTAGGTTTACATTTCTTTAAAGCAAGGTGCACCTTAAAGGAATAGTTCACCCAAAAAGGAAAATTTGCTGAAAATTTACTCAGCCACCAGGCCATCCAAGATGTAGATGAGGTTGTTTCTTCATCAGAAGAGATTTGGAGGAATTTAGCATTACATCACTTGCTCACCAATGGATCCTCTGCAGTGAATGGGTGCCGTCAGAATGAGAGTCCAAACAGCTGATAAAAACATCACAATAATCCACACAAATCCAGTCCATCATTTAATTTGTTTGTTGATTCTCAAGTCTTGTGAAGACTTGAAGAACAAAATCCATGAGATGACATCAAAAGGTGTTTTTATCAGCTGTTTGGACTCTCATTCTAATGGCACCCATTCACTGCAGAGGATCCATTGGTGAGCAAGTGATGTAATGCTACATTTTTCAAAATATGTTCTGATGAAAAAAAAAACATCTATATGTTGGATGGCCTATGGATAAGTACATTTTCAGAAAATGTTCATTTTTGAGTGACCTATTCCTTTAGTGAGACAACGTATGTGTGACTTTTTCCTTGTCATACATCAGTAACCACTGTACCACAGGAACCACAGGCAGCAATGCAGATCCTCACACATGCAGAGTGGAAGTCATTTTCATATTTGAATAGTGTAGATTACGCAATCAGTGAGAGGAGGAAGAGTCGTTCAGGTCTTCTAGTGAGAGGAGTAGAAAAGGCAATCGAAAGGAGTGAGAAAGGGAGGGATTGAAGGCAAAATGAAAAAGTGAGAGAATACTTATTCAACACCTACAGTCGAGAATCACTGAAACCAGCACTCTTCCCAAATCAACAAAAACCCTAATCACATTGGATAGAAGTTTGGATGAGCAAAGAACAGAGGGACATTGATTATAGTTGCAAAAGCTGCTTATAGTTCACCCAAAAATTAATTTGTCATAATTTATTCCCCCTCATGTCATTTCAAACTTGACTTTCTGTATTCTGTGAAACACAAAAGGAGATCTTTTTTGAAGAATGTTCACGCTGCTCTTTTTCATATGAAATAGTGGGCTTTCAAGCCTTAAACAGGTCAAAAAGTACCATAAAAGTAGTGCATGACTTGTGGATTGTATTCTGAAGACAACTAATTGCTTTATCTGAGGAACAGACTTCCAAGTCATTCTGAGTCATACAGATTTCAAACGTCACACAACAATAATAATAATAATAATAATAATATGAACATTATTGTAATTGTTATTATATAATACTATATTAATATTTTATTATTTTTTTTCTAATGGTGTATTCCTATACACTACTATTTGGAGTCTTTCAAATTTTGTAATATTTTTGAAAGAAGTCTCTTATTTTCAAATATATCTTATGATCTTTTATCTCATTGTGATGTTACTCATTGATCTACGCACCCAAAACTAAGGTTGAGCTCTGTGATTTTAAATTTTTCACTAATATATATTATGATCAAAAATATATTAAAAACAATAATATTGTGAAATATTATTAAAATTTAAAAGAACAGTTTTCTCTCTCTCTCTCTCTCTATATATATATATAACTATGGTAATTTTTAGGATTCTTTAATGAATTTATTTGAAACAGAAATAATTTGTAACATTTTAAATGTTTTTACTGTCACTTTTGATTATTTTAATGTGCCCTTAATGGCTCCATAGAAGTATTAATTTCTTAAAAAAAAAAAAAACTTGCTCTAACCCCAAACTTTTGAACGGTAGCGTATAGATAGATATTAATTTTCTTTCAGTTTTCATATCCTCTATTTGTATTATTAACCAGGTAATTTTAGATGGTGTTATTGTGTCTGTTATGCAATAAGAGTGTAATGTTCCTCCTGAGAACCACTGAGGAACCCACCATAATAGTATTAAGAAGCAAATGAGGCAGAGTGTTTTATTTACGAGCCCACGCTGGCCACACGCTCTCCTAAACTGCAGTTTTTACTCTCCCCTGAAATTAACGCAGCTGTTTTGATGGATGACATCAGCATGAATTAGGTGTAAGTTTGTGGGGCCATTACGGTTCGGGCTGATAACCTGTACGGGAGTATAATAGGCAGACAATTTTTCCTTGTTTGTTGATCATTAGTGGTAATTAAGACTAATCTCTCCCCATCTTTCAAACTTAGTAGGAAGCACATTTGTAACCATGGTGACTGTGACGATCTCAGCATGGCGTGAGAAGTGTCTCTGGGAAGCTTCCTAGTAAATGCTTGGCAATGACAGTTATAGAGGCCCAAACCAAACACCCTCATGTCATTTCATCGAAACATTGGAGGACCTTCCGCCTGGGTCGACACTTTGGCTCTCTTCAGTGATAATGGCTTAATAAAAGATTTAACGGGCTTCAGCATCGCAGTCCTGTGGCCATAAAGACGGACTCTCTGCTCATCTCGTCACGCTAATTGATATCATTATGTGTCCAGAGCTTCAGGAGATCTTTAAGGGTTCAGATACACCTGCTGAGATCTAAACTGAACATTTTGGGGGATGAAGAGATTACATTTTATCTCTTATATTCATGATGAACTGGTGGTGAGACACCCACAGCTCGATGAGTTTAGTTTACCCATAATGCTCTGTTTGAGAGGGAGAGGTGCGCCATCTGCTGGTTAATGTGTTTATTGTGGTGCTAAAAGTGTGGGAGTGAAAACTAGGTTCTGTCAGGACCACTATCGTCAAAATGATAGATACTTAGCATAAAGTTTGGTTTGGCGGTATGGTTCTGTTCTGGGCAAAAAACTCCCTGCCCATCCATGCAACCTGTCATGAATGAGCAGGGAGAGCAGCAATAATACCCCCCCTAGGGTTAACAGAACAGAACAAGGCAGATATCATTAATGTACTTAATGATATTTAAGTGTAACACTTTATTCAAGATAAATGAGTCTGATTAGCAAGGAATATCAGAAAGCCAAGTCCTGACTGTGGCGAAAGGAGGAGCTGGGGATGGAGGAGGGTAATTTGCTCCGGAGCAAGCTGAAAAGCTGCTGAATAATACTGAATAGAGCTTATATAGGAATGTCGCGATAGGTGTCGTATTCCTATAGGTAGATGTGATCAGCTGATGCAAGCTTGACTCACGTGACCTGCCAGAACTAACGCTAACGCTTAATTTATGAGGTGAAAAGTCAGAATGATTTTAGGAGCCCACAACAATTCCAGCAGGACTGATGTGGGACGACACCATAATTCAATGCCTTTTATGACAAAATATGTCATACAAACTTTTTATTATACTTTTTTTGCTGTTGTGTCTTTTGTGTAGGATTTTCAGCGTTAATATCTTCAACTGAGTGAACATGAAGACCAGTTGTGTTTGCCACATGACATTCTGAACTATGTAAGTTTTTGTATTATACTACAGTTAAAATAAAATTACTATTATTTGTGTAAAGCAATGTTTTTGTTTTTTTAATTGTTGTTAACATTCAATCTTCTGTGCATACTAAAAATGGTATTACAATGTCTTTTTGGACATGTTACCATGGAAATGCCATTGTTGTTTAGTGATGCAATGTAGTATTACAATGGTATTTTATAAAAGTACAATATTTTTTGAAAGAAATTAATACTTTTATTCAGGAAGGATACATTAAACCAAACATTATATTTCTTTCTTTCTTTCTTTTTTTTTTACTTTTTATTACTTTTTTTTTCTGTTCTTCAAAAAATGCTGAAAAAATTATCACAAAATATTAAGCAGAACAACTATTTTTAACACTGATAAGAATATAAAATGTTTCTTGAGCAGGAATAAATGGAATAAATTACATTTTAAAATATATTCAAATAGAAAACATTTCTCTTAAATTGTATCTTTTTTTCTGTATATATGATCAAATAAATGCAGCCATGGTGAGCATAAAAGACTTATTTCAAAAACATCTTATGGACCCCAAACTTGGAGTACCATGATTTTATGATGTAATACCATGGGATTCATAGTACTTGTTTGTAAGAGAAAGTAAAATTTGATAAAATCAACTAAAAAATAAATAAATAAATAAATAACATCTCTGAGATATACTGTACATTTTTATTTATTGGTACTCAGTCCAAACATCAAGTGAGGCACAGGAGTTTGAGTGTTCACACTGCTACCAAACAACCCACTGAAGGCAGATAGCGCTGTGCAACAAGACAAGTGACACAAAACAGTTTTCAGCACAATTCACAGAAAAGAGCTTTCTGTTAGGATGAGATGTTTAGCGGTGACTTTGTCATTTGAACCTGCAAATGTCATGAATCAAATCTCACAGAGCGTTGTGAATGCAATTAATCCAATGCTTAAATGCTTAAATTAAACTAAAGTCAACATGACATGAGATTCACAACCCATTTAACTTCTGTGACATATTTTTCAGTGAAACAGGCCAGAACTTCAGGAAGTCCCATTGGGAAATGATTGGATAGAGAAAAGAGGGTGTTTCTGTACCAGAATGGAGCCCGGGATATGAAAGTTAGGAGCATTTTGATCATAAAGGTAATGCTTTTCTTACCCCAAAAACTATAGTTATGTGCGATGTTTGCCGTAACCTTTACATATTTGCTTTGTGGAGAAAGGTACACATTGATGAAAGATTGCAAAAGACCATTTTTCATGGTGACTTGAAGACATAAGCCAGAGTTTTGGCATGAGATTTAATCAAACTGCACGTTTATATGTGTTCAAAAGTTTGGGGTCAGTAAGATTTTACTTTTGAAAGAAATTAATACTTTATTCACCAAGGATGCATTAAATTGATCAAAATTGACAGTGAAGACGTTTTCTGTTTCAAATCAATGCTGTTCTTTTTTACTTTCTATTCATGAAGGAAACATATCACATTTCCACAAATTAAGCAGCACAACTATTTTCATTAACAATAAGAAGACATGTTTCTTGAGCAGCAAATCAGCATATTAGAATATTTTCTGATTTAATGATGCTGAAAATTCAGCTTTGCATCACAGGGATAAATTACATTTAAATATATATTCAAATAGAAAACAGTTATTTTAAATTGTAAAAATATTTCAAAACTACTGTTTTTACTGTATTTTTTATCAAATAAATGCAGCCTTGGTGAGCACTAAAACATTCAAAAATATTAAAACATCATATGGACCCCAAATTTTTGAATAGTAGAGTGTGCATAAATAAGATTTGGTAAATAAATAAATAAATAAATAAGATAAGGCTCTTGAACATTCATCCACTCACATGACATCCTCCTTTGAGTGGGTCAATGAGGTCACATGACCATTGCAGTTCTAACAAAGCTCCTATTAATTAAAGAAAACAGGACTGGAACCGAATTATAACTACAAATAAATCTTTGAGTCCAATAAAGCAGCTGAAATGTCAACTTATAGATGGGCTGTATGCTGGCCAGGTATTATGTGTATGATTAATACATCTAGAAACAAAAGGCTGAGAGTTTGTTACTGTGACATGAAAAACTGCGGTGGAGTTACATGATGGTGACCCTCTCAGGTGAAACATGGGCAGCGGGTCTCTCGTGGTTGGTGCGGCTCTGATTGCAGTCTAATCCACACCTGATCCGCTTCAGCTTCCGGCTCACACAGGGAAGCAGCAACACCACTTTTCCTATTATCACCGTGACAGGCAGAACCAGGGCCAGGACAAAATTGGGCGGCATGTAGAAGCGATAAGACTCCTCCAGAAACGCCCGCTGCCAGCCGAAGAGCAGAGCGTGGAACGTGGAAATGAGCAAGGCGATGTAACCTAGAGTGGACTGACAGGATATAGACACTTGTTTGACATCTTATTTGTCTGAGGAGCATAGAACACTGAAGCTGCAAGATTGGAGGATGGAGATTGTCTTACCTGGATAAAGCTAAACTCTCGCCAGTTGAGTGCGCTGTGCACCGATGGAATGGAAGTGACAGCTAATAGAGAGAGGAGCCCCAAACCCATGATGCCAAAGGAAAGGTACATCTCCACTCTCCAAACTTCCTCTTCATTCCACGAGTTCTCTATGTTGGCATGCACCTACAGAGAAAGACACAATAAGATTTGTTTATAGGATATATTTTTCATTTTCATTTTTATTTTATTAAAATATTTTACATTCATGCTACCATAATATATATTGCCATATTCCTGTTAATATGTTTTTATTTTTTATATAAATATAAATGTATTTAGATATATAAATGTATATTAATAATCTATTTTACATACACAAAATTATTTTAAATGAACATAATGAATATATATATATATATATTTATGTATGTATATATTTATTTACATATTCATCTCTGATGATTATTATCATTATTAATTAACAATGATTATTAATTATAATTAATTAATACTTATTTTATTAATAATATTGTATCTCTATATGTATTTAATTATTTATTTATTTTTTATGATTATTATGATAATGATGTTATTATTAATTAACAATGACTATTATAATTACTATTAATAATAATAATAATTAACAATAATAATGTAGTTTTCTATTAATATCTCTATGTATTAATGTATGTATTTATATATTTATGTTTATATTTTATTAAAAATTATTATTATTATTATTATTATTATATTAGCAACATATAATGTGGTAGGGAAAAAAAACAATAACACATCTGCCACAGTGGAACTGCTGGATCTCAGCGATGTGAAACACACACAGACCTGCTGATAGGCCATGTTGAGCATCAGGTATCTCTCTGAGCGTCTCATGGGCAGGCAGACGCTGTACAGCACGTGAATGCAGCCAAAGAAGAAACTCAACAAACCAAGCTGTTTGCGGCTCTCCAGCCAGCCCTCCAGCCAGGGCGGGAAACGGCGGTACTTCGTCCCGTAGATGAGCTGGTACGCAGCAGCAAGCTGTCCTGCTAAATACACCAGTGCTAGCAGAACTATGGCCACTAAAGGCAGCGTCCTGTTCACTATTTCCAGAGGAATCTTGTAGAAAAAACTCTGTCTGCTCTTTATATAAGGATGGATAATGTCCCGCACAAAGGAGTAAGCGAAAAAGAAGATGGACAAGGCGACCGCGGTCAGAACAGGTCCTTTCCAGGCGGTGAAGAGATGCAGTGGCATATTCTCGATCTCTTTGGCAGAAGAGAGGGCGCCCATGTCCACAGGGATGAAACTGAGCTGACGGGCCAATTCAATGAGCTGCTGTCGAGCGTCCACTGAATTACTGCAAATATAGACCTGTAGAAAGAGATTACAAGCAATCAATAATCCTTCCTTTCAAAACATTCATTCATTCACAGCAGCAGTTAGGCTGATATATTGGTGACCAAATCATTGTTGTCCAATTCCAGGTTAAAATTAGATTTTGAATGCCAAATTTTCAATGTGGTCTCAGACTGGATCCCACTATATATTATGCATGATCGTTTACAGTATGAACAATTTCCTAGAACCCATAACTAGAGTGGAATTAATTCACTGAGTTTATAAGGTTTTAAAATTAGACTGTGAGATAAAAGCAAGTTTATGGCATGGCTGTAATGGATCTTTGATTGTGTTAATAAAATCTTTTCCTCTTTCAGCTCACAGAGCTTCCACAGAGGGCGGCTCATCTGTTCATCATTCTAACCAGCTGCTCACAGAAAGTACTGTAAGACATTTACTTTTACTGCTGGCTGGAAGAGGTTTCTGCTAATACGACAAGACATAATCCTCATCATCGTCTTCTTCCTCATCATCTTCATTCCGTGGACACTAATTCACTTCAGGAGTGTCATTAGCATACTGAGGGCTATAACTTGTTTTTGACCCACAGCATTTAGCACACTGTTGAACACAGCAGCAGGGTCTGTAATGTTTTATTTTATTTTGCCTATACTGCAGGTATAGAGCAGTAAAACAGTGTAGATCAGTGTTGTTTAGTAAAACTAAAATTATTTTTTAAATATTTTTTCGCTAACTGAAATAGTTATAGAGCAGTAAAACAGTGTAGATCTGTGTTGTTTAGTAAACAACTATTAAAAAACATTTTTCGTTAATTGAAATAAAGCTAAAATAAGACGCAAATATTAGATGAAAAAAAAATTAAATGAGCAATATTGCCTTGTCAATTAACTGAAATAAAATAAGTACTAACATTTCTGAAAATAAAACTGAAATAATAATAAAGCTGAACAGAAATCGTTTTAAAAAATAATTAAAATTACAAAATCATATAACAGAATTACTAAAACTAAATTTGAAAAATGAAAACATAAAAATTAAAGCTACTTCAAAATATTAATAAATAAATCTAAGTACTACAATTACTAAAAATAAAACTGAAATAAAAATAAATTAAAGCTGAACAGAAATATTTTTTAAAATAATTAAAATTACAAAAGCACATAAAATTAATAAAACTAAAAGTGAAAAAATAAAACTAAACTAAAAGTAACTTCAAAATATTCATAAATTTTAGTAATACAATTACTTAAAATAAAACTGAAATAAACAAATTAAAGCTGAACAGAAATATTTAAAATAATAATAATTACAAAAGCACATAATATAATTACTAAAACTAAACTTGTAAAATGAAAACATGAAAAAGTAACTTCAAAATATTCATAAATACAGAAATAATACTTTACACTGGTACTGTATAGATCATAAGGACTGAAATTGAGTCCAGGTCGAGACACCGTGTCTGGGCTCAGATATACCTTGGACAGACTGTTCTGAAGTTCTGCCAAAACATCTGAACAGAAACATTGTGAGCAGTGTGTTTTAATTTGCCAAACTTGCAGCATGTTTAATACATTTAGATGTTCCTGAGTGTTGTGGCTATCGCAGTACACTGAATTTTGTACAACATACCTGTCGACTGGAGTCTCTGGGGCCTGACTGCATGGCCCAGGACGAGATCACATTGAAGCCTTTGACCACAATGGATTCTGGGAATAGGGAGGCTAGGTATTCTGCGTTTGATTCTGGATACTGGTTGACCCTTCTGTTGTTGCTGACATCCACCAGTATTTTTCCAGCCAGCAAATGCTTGATGTCCCAGAGGGAGGAATAGTGCTCTCGGCGAATGGCCAGTAGCACGATGTTGGCCTTCCCCACTGCGTCCTCGTGATGGGTCACATCTACCACGTGCGGGAACGACTCGGCCGCTCTCTTGGGCTGTCGGCTCCCCACCACCACGTGAAACCCACTGCGGAGCAGCCGGAGGGTCAGGCTTTTGGAGAAGTCTCCAGAACCGATGATGCTGACCGTGGGCTTGCCGGAACCCTCTTTGGACCCGTTCTTCAGCCCGTATGGCAGGAAGCAGACTTTGGTGCTGGCTGGGCTGCTACCCAGCAAGGAAATTGAGTCCATTTTCAAGCCCGAAGCACCTTGTACTGGATCTTAAGACACTATAATGGAATAATGCTTTGTTAAATGAAATCTCAGATGCATTTTTTTTTTTTTTTACAATTTAGTTCAAATACAATCTCTTTAAACTTGTCAAGAACCCAAAATAAAAAGACAAATATATTTTATTTTGAGATGAAATATGACTGGAAACATCCTTTCCGGAAATATTTTTACAAAATAAGAAAAAAAACACAATACAACAAATACTACTATGATTTAAAAATACTCTTGTCATTTTAATTACTGTATTATATATATATACGTTTTTTTTTTAAAGGGGTCATATGATGCTGCTCTGAACGTTTATAAAGAATATCTCTTTGGATTTGAGACTTTAGTCTTTGCAACTTTACAGATCTTCTTTATGCACCAAGAGCTTGTAACACTCCAAAGAGAAAGGAAAAATTGAAATCGCATCATATGACCCCTTTAAATCATGGTGGTATGTCTTTTATTTTGTAGAAATGTGTCTGGAGTGCATGATTTTCATTATTGTATTACAGTGATGGGAAGCTAATGACAATCATCGATGATTGAATTTTAACAATTATAAATAAACTCGCAAGTAAACTATAATCTGGACGCATTACAGTAGTAAGAATTGAGTGGGAAATGTGCCTAATTGTCATAATATAATAAGAAACTGTTCATAAATTATATAATTAATAAAATAATAACAATAATTCAGTAATAATTCTCAGAAATCTCAGACAGGCTGTGTGACCTGTTAGAGTACCAAAGATGGTTGTTTGCTCATATGGAAACAACAGTACATAAATCTTTTTTTTTTTTAATTCATCAAAGAAGAACAGAAACAATATCTATATATTTATATAATATCAGGGGCAGGTTGCTCTGTAAATCACGCATTATGATGGTAGAATAGAGCATGACGCACCCGATTTACTTGTAAGTGCGAAAAACATCTCAAGGTTATAACGTTACCTGTAATGGAATCTGCCGTGGCACCATCGAGCAAACCGAAGAGATGTGTGCGTCCCTCGCCGGTGACTGTTTCCCCGCCCTCTGTCCGTTTGATTTGCAGTGACGGCGTCTGGTTCTAGACAATAGCTGTTATCTTCCTCTAGGGGGCGCGTGGAGGCTCAAATTCAAATGTCAGGACGCTTGTAATTTTAATTGATTTATTTGTGCACGCAGCAGTGTAATCGTTTTAATCTATTACTTTCATTGGTGTTGGCCCTGACATACAAATGGAAACAAGTCCCAATAATCTTTATTATACGATTTAGCGAAGCCCTTATCACGAACGAACGTGATTGGTTCATCCTGATCAGCGCTGAGAAAAATAACAGTTACCACGTGACACGAGTCGTCACGAACAGTATTTTGTTCCTAAACAAAATAAACTGATTCTGATTCAGCCATTGTGTTAAACATACAAAGGTAAGAAATAAAAGACCGTTCGTTTTGGCCGCTAATACCCTCCGGTCGTCATAAACAACTATTCATGATAAGTTGCCGTTCTTGTTTATTCTATTTCTATGCTTTTATACGTGTTGAAGTGCTGCAGCATGTCTCTGATCTGCTGTGAAGACAGCCCTCTGCAGTAGAGTAGGATACACCTCTGGGTTGATCTAGGCTGGTTTAGGTTAAACTTTTTCTAAAAATGCACATACAATTAATGCAAATAAAATACTCTTTAACCGTTTAAACCTGTTAAATATGCAAATTATGCAATATTAAATATGCACAAGTGATAGCCCACAGAAAATGAAACTTATTTTTGTTATAATGTGATCAATAATTCACAACCTACTCTCATAACATTGTTTATTTAACAACATTTACATATTTAATTTGCATTTGGGGAAATAACAAGTGTGCCCATTTTAAAATGTTTTATAAAATGCCTTATAAGAAAAAACTCTGACAATTACCCGAGTATAAAATAAACCAATGTGTTATAAAATAATAATAATATAAATTAAATGTTTTTTTTTTTTTATTTCAATTGGGCGTGTTTTCTCATTTCTGTCCACAGTGAATTGCACATCACAGGTGAACAATGAAAGAGCAATGCACTGGGACAAAACCCTTTCAGCCAAACGCTAATGACATTTTCATGTGAGAGGGATTGAAACAATTCATTATAATTGAAACCCCTGCTATGGGCTGTACAACAGATTACTGGAAAAACCTGCAAATAATGACACATCCCGCCATCACTCACTCACCTGCTGGTTCACAGGCCAAAAACAGACAGTACACTGGTTCAGGTTCAATTGAAAATGTTAAACATATTAATTTTCAGTTCAAAGAAAAGTGAATAAAATATAGTAAAATATAAATATATAGATAAAATATAGTATTTATCCATATTTAGATATATTTACCCATCTATATAGATAGATAGATAGATAAAGATATAACCAGCCACACGCACACATATGGGGACAATACAAGTAGACTGTGACATTTACTGCTTGACTTTGTGTCAAAATCTGTGATACCTTAAGGTCCTTTGGCAAGAGTGTGGACCGAGAGGGAGCCAGCAGTAAGAGCATGCTGACGACAACGTGTCAATTTTTCCAAAAATAGCATCTTCGCTCTTTCCCCCAGTCCTCTGATGAGTTCACGCTGCTGTTTACTCCTCTTCTTCTTCAGCTTCTGTGCAACATCAAGACAGCAGCTTCAGGCCTGCAAAGTACAACATGTTGTTCGTGACCACAATGCTGAAAGTTGTGGGACGGGTAATGCTGAGTGTGTGCATGGAGGTCAGAGGGATATCATATGACTTGCTGAAGAGGATGTTAGTGTACAGTTTATGCAGTGCACTGGTAAAATACTGCTTCTTTAGGGGTAAAGCTTGGTTTGAGGCATTTGTGGCTGCGAAACCATGCTTAAAAACATGTGGTATCTGCAGATTTTAAATGGATAATTCAAACTAAAGATATTTTGAGGAACATTGAACCCCATTGACTAATTGTATGGACAAAAAATGTTGGGTCCAATGTTCTTTAAAACATAATTGTGTGTGTGTGTGCTCCACAGATGAAAGTAAGCCATACAGTGTTGAAGCAGTTTTCCTGTTTCCTTATCTGTCTTGTCCAAACTGTCCTACAAAAATTCACCAGTGTTGTGTTTCCCAAATCCCTATAGTGTTTGTTCCAGTTTCTGATTGTCAGTTTTAAAGGACTATTAAGAATATGAGTCATTTTTTGTGGCCCCACTTTATATTAGGTGGCCTTAACTGCTATGTACTTACATCAAACATTAAGTACAATGTACTTATTGTGTTCATATTGTATTGCAAAACACATTTGCTGCTATTGAGGTGGGATATGGGTAAGGTTAGGGTCAGGTTTGGTGGTATGGGTAGGATTAAGGGTGGGTTAAGGTGTAAGGGATGGGTCAAATTACAGATGTAATTACATGCAGGTATTTTTAAAATATAAGTACAATGTAAAAACATGTATGACACAATACACAATAAGTGCATTGTACCAAATTATTAATTTAAATGTAAGTACATAGTTGTTAAGGCCACTTAATATAAAGTGGGTCCTTTTTTGTCCTCTGGGGAAAGGACATCAGGGAAAGAGTGACTTAAAAAAACTCACTTTAAAAAACGCAATTGTTCTTACTTCACTCAGACTAGAGACTACTTCTTGAGCTCAACATACACACACCCTGTAGGCCTGTTTCTTTTTTGAGAACTCAGTTGATGGTCTAATTAAATTTGTAAATTTCCCTTGCAGCCTCACTCATGACCATCCTATGATTCTGTTTCTGTGCTGTAAAGACCTCTGGAAAATGTTCAGCTCTGACTAAACTAGTTGCAGCTGAGACTAAGAATAATCATGCGTTTCTTTAACTTGCTCTTTATTGGTATTGTTGCATTAGGAACATTTGAATTCTGCTCTGCTGGACCTCTTCATGCACAGTGCAAAGTCGAGTGGTAAAGTAGCTACTCTTTTATGTTCCTTTTTTTTTTTTTATAAAAAAAAAAAGCTGCATTAAAGATTATGAAATTTTTAGCGTTAGATTTGCTTATAGAATTTAAACAGTATAGGAAACTTAAATAATTTTGTGTATTTGTTTATATTATAATTATATAATGTTTACATATGTAGATGTATTTGTTCAAAATTTGTTTATAAATGTTTATATATTTATATTTGTTAGAGGGTTATTATAGTTAAGTAAAACTAAATTAAAACCATATAAAACATTTTTGTTACTTGAAATAAAACTAAATATTTTAAAAAACTAACTTTTTTATTTTTATTTTTTGTTTACTTTAACCTTGCGTTTATTTTATCTTGATATACTAAAATAACTAATATGTATATATAAAAATATAGATATGTTTAAAAAATAATAAACATGACAAAAACAACAAAATTACTAAAACTTTAACTAAAAATAATGTAAAATATAAAAATAAAAACTAATTTAAATATTAATCAGCTATAGTATCTACTAACACATGACTGATTTATTTATAAAACAGTTATGAGGGTTTGATTTGATAACTTTTTTTGAAGAAAAAAAAATAAGTTATGAAATATTTGTTATAAACATGAATCTTGGAGTTTTAGCTGTTTTGTTTGTTTCCAATTGCTTAAGTATTATTTTTATAAAACTACTTATATGTGGTTATAATGTTTATACGATATTTAATGTATTTCATTCCTAAGTATTCTTATGAATTATTTACTTTAAATTCGTTTTTTTTTCTATATTTTGCCTGTTTATAATTTTTTGTCACAAAATTGTGATATTTTGGGGAAAATTACAGTTCAGTTTTTTAGTACAATGGTATAGTTTTATGTAACTACATAAAGTAGATGTGGAGTTTAGGAAAAGGCAATTTGATTGTACTATACGGTATTAATTTTAGTGGTCAGTGCAGTAGCGTTGGTTTCCACTAGATGGCAGCATTTGTATATAGTTTAACTATATTGAGAACTTGTGTTTTGTTTTTCCCAGGTATTTCGGTCTCCCTTGCAGGAGTGTGTATGAAGCTCTGGTCACACAGATTAAAAAGTGGAGGACAGTCTCAACCTGTGCCATGGGAGGAGAGAAATGTCTCTACAAGGTGTGTGCTTTGACATAAAGAGATGTGTTTATGTATCAATGTAAATTAGATGAATATTTTGCGCGTTCTCTCTCTTGTGTAGTTGCAGTCTGCATCTGTGCACTTCATATCAGCCAAACACAACTCCAGTAAAGAAATATGTTGATGACATCA
Source organism: Sinocyclocheilus anshuiensis (assembly GCF_001515605.1). Classification (NCBI taxonomy): domain Eukaryota; kingdom Metazoa; phylum Chordata; class Actinopteri; order Cypriniformes; family Cyprinidae; genus Sinocyclocheilus; species Sinocyclocheilus anshuiensis. The sequence continues at coordinate 3,175,220 of NW_015557091.1, read as the reverse complement.
ACTTCAGACTCGTCTCCTATGGATTTTTCACACACTGCCATGTATCTGTAAGTGTTTAAACAAACAATCAGCTAAATTTGACTTAATTTTATATAGGAATATCACTTTTGACCAACCAAATAACCTATTTAAACTTGTTCCCCAGGCCATGTCAGTGTCAGAGACCTGGTATGCTGTCACAGATCACGGCACCAACTACTGTAACCTCTACAGCTTAATAGAAGGTAAAATAGGTCAAAAGACAAAACAGCAGGCTGCGTCTGATTGAAACGACACTAATGTAGACAAAACCAGCTTCTGAGGTGTATTGTCTGTGTGCAGGCAGTGGACTTACTGAAGCTCCAGGATACAAAGAGATCACCAGTGACTTCCTGTGCTCATCTGCTAACTGTGCCGTGTACTAACACTGAAACATGATCACACTTTTTTATATCCTATAACTTTTTATATCGACTTTTGTGGCTTTTAGTCATATTTAGTAGATTTTAGGTCATTTATAATATCCCCAAAATTGACTAAATAAGCTTTTAACTGATATACACATTTAAAAATGACAGTCTCTTCCTGTGAACATGGACCAGAACTATAAGAGTTTTTGAAAGAAATTAATACTTTTATTAAACAAGGATGCTTTGAATTAATCGGAAGTAACAGGGAAGACTTTTGCATTATTTTTATTTCAAAGAAACACTCTTCTTCTGAACTTAATATTCATTAAACAATCCGGAAAAAAATGTATGACAGGTTCCACTAAAATATTAAGCATCACAACTGTTTTTTAACATGTGATAATAATAAGTGTTTCTTGAGCAGCAAACCAGCATATTAGAATGATATCTGCAGGATCATATATTAAAATAGAAAACGGTTATTTTAAATTGTAATAATTATTCACAATATTACCGTTTTTTCTATATTTTTTTTTGATCAAATAAATGCAGCCTAGGTGAGCACAAGATTTTCTTACAAAGACATTTTAAAATTTTAACAATCCCAAAGTTATATGTTTCCCTCTGCTGTTGCTCTAAGGAGAATGTCCCGCCCTCTAGCAGTGGCAAAAGCTTTAATATGTAATATTTCATTAGGATATACTATTTCATTAAGGAAATACACAAAAAGAAACTGCACTTATCAAGGTGTTTTTTAAGCTGTCTTCCATTATGTATTTATGGCATAGAACTGAATAGTTCAAAAATCAAAGTTATAGTTCTTAAGTCTCTTCTAAAAAAAGTCTTTGTTTTATTCTTTGCTTGAGTTTTGTTCTCCTGCTCTGTATTTTCCTGCTCATTCAATACGGATGAGGGTGACATTTCATATGCACATTGTTTGGAGACAAATATAGCAGTTCTCTGTGGTGTTAGGCTCAGTGTTCTGCATGGACATTTTCTCTCTAAGGGCAGCAATATGCTCTGGTGGGTGCAGCCATCCATCATGGATGTCTTGCACTCATAACTGAAGTCCTTCTGCCTGATGCCATCAGTCTCTCAGTCTGCTGCAGTAGCGCTTTGTCACCAGTAGTTTTTGTAAAGTGTTTTTTTTTTTTTAGTACAGTCGGTGCAACATTTTGATTAGATAAATATCTAAAAGTTAATTTAATTAATTAATATTGCATTTTTAACATTTAAAACTTTTTTAACCGTTTTCATTTTCTTCCCTATCATAACTAATATTTTGCTTAACCTTTTTTTTAGGTATACACCTTTTTTCTTTTTTTTAACATGTTTATTTTTATTTTCTCAGTTTTCGCAAGCTAGTATTAATTTTGGTTATTTATTTTTATTATTAATAAAAATGCTGTGACATCCCACATACATACTGGAGGTCAAAGATGTAAGCCATATATTCAATATTGGGGTTAACCAAAGGTTAAATATGAGGTTAAACTCCAGTGATGAGAGTGCATGGAAGAGATTGGACAGTCTCTTGAGTGAAAGACTGAAATGGTCCCTCTCAGGTGTGAGAAGTTTAAGTAGCTGAAAGAACAAAGGTACTCCATTACAGCGCAGAATATTGCAGAGATTTTTCACATTTACTGAACCATTACTGTAGACTGAGAGACACAGTATTAAATAATGTCACACTGGAACCCACACAAACCTTTTATAAGACTGCAGAATCTGTTGATCTGCGCCAGAGTAGACAATGCGATGCCTGTAAACAAGAGATATAAAATTAGGGAAAACAACGGATTTGTGAGGCATTTTTAGCTCAAATTAACATTTCATTGAAGCTAGCTTAAGTTTATTTATTTAATGTTATCTCTGTCATTTCTCCAGACTGGGAGCATTTTGAATCTCTCTCAGAACAGAGTTAGTTGAATTTCAGCACTCCAGCCGTCAACATTACGAAGTATATCATTGATGAAAGGGTGCACAATCCTTTCAAAACCAATTAAAGAGGCCTTAGCCTGCAGGGGTGGTGAGCGAAGGGCTGACAGGAGACCACAGAGGAACTCAGAAAGGTAATCAGTGCCTTGCTTTTGAACAATATTGAAAAGCACAACAGTATCGCACAATAAATCACGTTGAGCGGTGCAGGTTCTCAAGGACAAACAGGTCGTCTCCTTAAATACACCTTGTGACATGCTCACCTTTCTGTCTGCTGTCAGATTGTTTTCTTATTTACATCGGGTGTCAATGGCAGTCTATCGTTAGTTATTAAATCGTGGATTTCATCTATTTTATTGATTGGATGCCACTGTAGCACTGACCAACACTACAACGCTAGATTTTCCCTGACAACATTTGAGTAATAAAATCACACGCCGTGTGTATTTTCTGCCAGCTGGTGAGAATTCTGTCTCAGAGGTCTCTGATTCACACTTTTGAGTCGATTCTGTTCATTGAATTGAACAAAACAATCTGATTTAGTTTGTGATTCAGTCTGAATCTTTCAAACTGCAGTTTAAAGAATTGTTCCAACCAAAAGAGTATCAAAATGCTAACAGTACACAAAATCCCATTCAAAACTATTAAAAGATAAAAAAATATCTGCATAATTAAAATGTATATAACAGTAATTTTGCATTTAAATTTATATCTATATTTCCAGTCAGTGCCTTTGTGACAGTGCAATGCTGTAGGGGTCCAAGCACTGAACCTTGTGGCATCCCAGTGCAGAGAGTACAGGCTGAAGTGAGTGAATATTTCCAGCGGACTAGTTACGACCTGTTACCCAGGTAGGATTCAAAGACATTGAAGTTGCACCTGAGGCACACCTATGAGTTTTGTTATTGGTGCTGGTGAGGTTATTTTCATGTGACATGGTGAATATCACTCCTCTTCTTTACCACACCACTTTTGCCCTCCAAATTGGCCTTCTCCTAGTTACACTTTATAATACCATCATCTAAAAATCTCTCCTGCACAATCAGACGTGCAGATGTCGTTATACTATCAGCACAGATTAAATTCTACTAGCATCATGGAGCGGCGTACATATCCCGAGGGCACATAGGGAGTGAGCGCTACCTGACAGCATTAGGCCTGTCACCAGCGCCCCTTTGACATCTCTTCCCTCTCACTAGGCCTGTCATCACCGATCTTGTCCTCTTCTCACAAGAGAAAATCAGTGGGAAAAACTCAACATGTTTTCTGATTGGGATGTGTGAACTCAGAATGGAGACCATTAATCTGTTGCACCCAAGATACGTTGGTGTACTTTTTCTTTATCGTGTCAAATAAAAAAATTGCTGACCATTCACTATTGTTCTTGCTCATGTGATATTGATGCAACTATTTTTGAAAACATTTTTTTTTATTTTGTTTTGTTTCATCTTATTTTGCATATTTATTTATTTCCATTTTGTAGACTGTATCATATGGAAACCCATTTCCAGCACATAAGAAAAAAGAACATACAGTGGTAAATTGTAAATATTACATATAATGTCATAATTATTAGATAAAAAGTCAAAATTATGAGATACAAAGTAATAATTGACACAAATTTGAAATTATGAGGTACTAAGATAAAAAGTCAAAATTGTGAGACACAAAGTTATAATTAAGACATAAAAAGTTGAAATTATGAGATACTGAGTCATAATTATGAGATAATGCATCAAAATTTAGATAAAGTCATAATTATGACTAAAACTTTATTTTAAACATTTACTTTATTTTAATTTTGACTTTTTTGTCATAATTTCTACTTTTTATGTCATAATTCTGACTTAGCATGTCATAGTTCTACTTCATCTCATAAGTATGACTTTTTATTTCATAATTATAATTTACCAAAGCATGATTTTGTTTTCTTGTGTGGCAGAAATGGGTCAGCATTTTGACCTTTTAACTCATAAATTTGGCTTTTATCTCATAATTGCGACTTAGTATGTCATAATTTTACTTTATTTCATAATTATAAGAAATACTTTCGACTTTTTATGCCCTAATTATGATTTACCAAAGCATGATTTTATTTTATTTTATTTTTATTTTTTGCAGAAATTGGCTTCCATAATATCAGGTAAGTTGGAAAACAATGTGAACAAAAGGGGGTAACAACATTAGGAATTATTATTATTATTATTACTAACCAGATTTAAACATGTATCAATAAGTACCACAGCTAAATGTGTCAAAACATGTGCATTAACCACTAGGCCACATCTTAAACAGAACATTTTATGTTGTAATTTATAGATTTCAATAAGACCAAGTAAAATGGTTTAAATCCCCTTACTATTTCATAGTAAAAAATCTGAGGTCTCTCCTTTGCCACTGATTCATGCTCCAGTAAATGCAAGTGAACCATCAGTAAAATATCTTTATCTTTTCATCTCTTTATGAGGTTCTGCACGAATCAGCCTCCATTAGAATGCTCAACAGATTGTCTATTTAAACCTCCAGCCACTCATTTGCAGGGGTAGTTTGCCTGTGATATTATTTTCCTTTTAGATTCTCAGTGCATTAATAAAATCCTCAATCACATGATTTCATTTGGCCTGCGCGTTAATGGCAGAGGAAGTAATAATTACATTCAAATATTAATTCAGGCCCAGAGACAGAACCATGAATCATTAGCACTCGCTATGTCGAACACAAGCTCCTGTCTCTTTTCTTTTCCCAGTGTCTGACCAGATGAATTAAACTGACAAATAATTGCAATTCCCTTGTGGAGGGCACAAAAACACTTTTGGTAGAATTGGTTGAGCGAAGAGGGCGAGTGATGAGACTCATTTGTTATGCTGTGTTCTGAACATGCTCAAGCTTAATGACGACGAAGAGAGACAGAGATCAAGGACGATATCGGGATTGTAGTAATGGCTGTGATAATCGCCATGGAGATGGAACTATAGGATTCAAATGTGTTATCTGTTTGAGAGGTCCGGTGATGTTAACAGGGGTGGGTGAGTTAAAGTGAGAAGTGATAAGCAGAGCAATGTTTTATTGCACAGATGTTGCTCATTTAAACCTCAGGAGGCTTATTGGAGTTCAGTTGTTTAATTTAAACATCAAATTTGTCTCAGATGTTAAACTAAAATTACCCAGAAAATGAATGTGGACAGTATATCTAAGGTGAATTTATCTTTTCAGAACTGTTTGAATTCTTTGTCTTTTTATTGCAGTCTTTGGGGTTTTAGGTAAATTTGAGCATAGTTTGAGACATTTTTTAGATCTTTTCTATTTTCTTTTCTTTTCTAATTTTGTTTGCATGTCTTAAAAGTTTTAATACCTCAAACAATCTAGCTTCTTAGGAAAATGTACCTTGTTTTAAGAATTTTTATTTTTCTAATTTTATAATTGTGTGTGTGTGTGTGTGTGTGTGTGTGTGTGTAAGCATATTTAAATATAAAAATATAGCAGAAATTAAAAATACAAATACAAAATTATTAATAACTCTTCAAACAGCTGAGCTAGCAACACCAAGGTAATGGGTTCGATTCTCTGGGAATGCTTGAAATATATACCTGTAATTTGCTTTGCATAAAATGTCTGCAAATTCATAAATGTAAAACATACAGTATATGGGGCATAAGGGTTGCTTTTTAAAAAGCATTTTTTTTTTGTCAGCATTTACTCACCCTTGAGTTCTTCCAAACCTATATGAGTTTCTTTCTTCTGTTGAACATTAAAGAAAAAATTTAGAAGAATTTTGATAACCAAACAGTTACTGGTAACTATTGACTTCCATAATATGGGGGAAAAAATACTATGGAAGTTAATGAGGACCAGCAATTGTTTGGTTACCCATTTTATGTTCAACAGAAAAAAGAAACTCATACAGGTTTGGAACAACTTGGTGAGTAAATGATGGCAGACGTTTATTTTCTTCTCTTTTTTTTTTCCTTTAATTCATGCAGAATACACATCATGAGCAACTGCAAATGTGCCCTTGAGCAAGGCACTTAAAACCAAGTTTCTCCAGGGCGTTTGTTCCTCTGTTAAGTGGATAAAGTGGCAGTTGTATGACTTATGTACTTACAAACACATGTGCCATTGCTTAAAAAGAATGCAAAGCCACTCGACAACATTCCAACAGTAGCGTCAGCTTTAAATACATACTTGAGCTGAATCTGTTCAACACAACTCAGGACATTTAAAGAGCTCTCGCCCTAATTACTTTACTGTTTGCAGTGCCATGAGATAAATCTATAACCTGGCCTCCCTAACAAAGAACAGCAGCCAATTACTGATAAATGTGTTTTCAGTATAACACAGTAAACAAGTCTGAAATGAGCATCTAATTGTGCGGATGGACAAGACATTCGCTGTGCCATTTAATTGAATGAAATATAACCATTATGACCCTGTGATGTCCACCAAATGCTCAGGGTGGATCATTTTGCTGTATGTTGACAACACTCTTGGTTGTCTCCTGGTTCTATTCAAACTTGCTTTACAACATGACATGCATTTAGTGCTTGCTTATTCTGTTAGAAGTTACCTAATTATTAACTGAAGATAATTGTGAATGGGTGATTTTACTGACTGCCTCTCAGTTTATCTCACTTTCTCCTCAGGTCATCCCTTCATCATTCTTCCACGTCTTTGTCCATCACAGTGGATCGTGGAGCTGATATCCTTCTTTTGTCAACATTTCTTGCTGGTGTTTAATTTAATTTGTTATATATATATATATGAGAATGTCTGTGTGTGTGTGTGAGTGTGTGTGTGTGTGTGTGAGTGTCTGTGAGTGTGTGTGTGTGTGTTTTGAGTGAGAGAATGGTTGTATGGTCAATACCACTTGAGTTTTACCTGGGGTGAATTCCAAACTGTTTTTCTTTTTTCTTTTTTTGCCCTTGAAATGACACTACAGGAAGGGATTACTATTCCTAAGCTAATTCCAAAGAAAACTAAGCAATACAGTCCATTCATGGCTGAAATTAAATTCGAATACGAGCATCAGTTTGCTCTACTAGCTCTGAGGGATTTTAAGGATTTTATAAAGGATTAATAAAGGATTTTATTAATTTTTCAAAAAAGTATATAAAAATAGAATTATAATAAGTCTAAAATTGATATAATTGTTATTGTTATTATATATTATTATAATTTATTATAAGTATAATATATATAATTTAATATTTAACATTTTATATTTAATATAATTATATTTTTTATATTTTATTATATTTTTGAAATAAATATTCAATTCATTATATTTATATAGCCACTACAATTGCTATGGTGATGTTATTTATTGCAACTTATGTGCTGCCAGTCAATAAATAAATAAATAAATATAATAATAATAATAACGTACAATAAATAATAATTTAAACATTTCAATTAATTTTAATAATTGTAAAAATTCCATCTTTTCTTTTCTTTTCTTTAACACCGCACAGACAGACATT
>NW_015557091.1:3156024-3166618 GCF_001515605.1 Sinocyclocheilus anshuiensis | reverse complement strand
TTTGAGTTAGAGAATGGTTGTATGGTCAATACCACTTGAGTTTTACCTGGGGTGAATTCCAAACTGTTTTTCTTTTTTCTTTTTTTGCCCTTGAAATGACACTACAGGAAGGGATTACTATTCCTAAGCTAATTCCAAAGAAAACTAAGCAATACAGTCCATTCATGGCTGAAATTAAATTCGAATACGAGCATCAGTTTGCTCTACTAGCTCTGAGGGATTTTAAGGATTTTATAAAGGATTAATAAAGGATTTTATTAATTTTTCAAAAAAGTATATAAAAATAGAATTATAATAAGTCTAAAATTGATATAATTGTTATTGTTATTATATATTATTATAATTTATTATAAGTATAATATATATAATTTAATATTTAACATTTTATATTTAATATAATTATATTTTTTATATTTTATTATATTTAAATATTCAATATTCAATTCATTATATTTATATAGCCACTACAATTGCTATGGTGATGTTATTTATTGTGTGCTGCCAGTATTTAACATTTTATATTTAATATAATTATATTTTTTATATTTTATTATATTTTTGAAATAAATATTCAATTCATTATATTTATATAGCCACTACAATTGCTATGGTGATGTTATTTATTGCAACTTATGTGCTGCCAGTCAATAAATAAATAAATAAATATAATAATAATAATAACGTACAATAAATAATAATTTAAACATTTCAATTAATTTTAATAATTGTAAAAATTCCATCTTTTCTTTTCTTTTCTTTAACACCGCACAGACAGACATGCATTTTGAGTTAACAGGACACTAAAATAAGACACAAGCAGGCTACATTTTTAAGAATTTTTATTTTCCAAAACAATCTTAACAGCTATAAACATGAATTCTGCTGTTATGAAAAGCAATTTTACAATTGAACATAGTGGCAGTGATGTATGTCTTCATATGTGTACAAAACACACACACACTCACAGATGAGCCTGTAAGGCCCTGCGCCCTTTATAGTGCTCTGCCCCGGGACACACTGATGCTATCTTTCACTCGCCCCTGGTCCATAATGAAGAGACACAGAGCGAACCATAATCCTTTACAGTGCTTTGCAAACACCCTCGACCACAAACAAACCCCCGCTCCTGATTGTAGTGATGTATTATGTAATAAGAAATTGATGCCAAAGATCACATTGATAATGACAAAGCCACAGCGGTGCCCTTCAAATAACCCCATAACCCATTCAATTTCTATACTTCTCCCTCTCTTTCTCCCGTGGTCGTTCTCTCTGTTATTCTAAGGTGAGTTATGAAGTCACTCTCTTCGCACCCCGAGCCCTATAGGCAAACGGCGTTGTATCAGTGCTTTAAATACAGGTCAGGAGGATAGACGGGAGGAGATGAAATAAAGAATAAAAATGAGTGCTGAGGAACTGTCATTTTTTAGGCCCGACTCAGACCTGGGAGAAAAGGGCCAGGCAGATTTATGGGACCCCCGTTAAGACCAAGCAAGGCGATGGCAGAGATGGAGAGAGAGATCAGCGCTTGACAGTTATTGGTGCAAGGGGAGATGGGCCGAGCTGTCAGGCATTGGGCGGCTCCATGGCCCGGTTTGAAGGTTATGTGAAGTCCCACTCATTAAGAGACAGACCCACTGACAGGAAGCTAATCCTCTGTGGGCAGCCCCCTTTCTTTGGCCGAGAAAAAACATAGTCTCTCATTGGTGGCAGGAGAAAAAGAGAGAAAGAGAGCAGGGAGGTTTATTAAGACATAAAAGAGAGTTCTCAGGTCTGCCATCAGGTCTGCCATTAGCGCTTCACTCTGTCAGCTGTATGGCTGTAACCGCTGATCAGAATAGACACTCCGTTCAGGAAATCTTTAAAATCGGACTTTTAAATTTAAGGCATTTCAGCTTTTTTTATTTGGCCATAGGAAGCCAGAGCATTCACACAGGGCCAATCAGGCCAATCAGTTAGATCAATTAGCAGTGGTTACTAAGTCAAGCATATACACTAAATCAAATTTTTTTTTAGAAAAAAAAAAACCCTTTTATTTAGCAAGGATGTGTTAAATAGATCAAAAGTGACAGTAAAGACATTTATAATGTTACAAAAGATTTCTATTTAAAAAATTATGTTCTTTTGAAATTTTGTTCAAATAGAAATCAGTTCTTTTAAATTGTAATAATATTTCACAATGTTGTTTTTACTGTATTTCTAATCAAATAAATGCAGCCTCGGTCAGCATGTCTTTAAAAAATCTTACAGATCCCCAAATTTTAAAACAGTGCTATAAGAATAACTATGTATTCTTTATAATTCAAGTAAAATTCTAATCTACAAGTAAAATTCTACAGTAAAAATCTGTTAATTTGTTCAATGTTCAATTTATTTATAAAGCACTTTTAAAACAACCTTAGTTTACCAAAGTGCTGTACACAATTACATTGACCCAATCACACAATAAAATAAACACATCATTAGAAAAACACAGTCACAAAACATTAAAAGCATGGGAAAAAAGATACGTTTTTAAGAGACTTTTAAACTCAGACAGCTGTTCTGATAGACAATGGCAAATTGTTCCATAGCTTGGGGCCAGAAACAGCAAAGGCTCTGTCACCCCTGCATTTCAATCTAGATCTGGGAACCAAAAGCAGATGCTTAGTCTGTGATCTGAGTGTTCTGGCTGGATTATGTACAATAATCACTGTTCACTGTAAGTTACCTTAACAAATACAATGAAAATGTAAAATTGATCTCCCCCTTATAATTTACAGTCCAAACCATTGCCAGAAGTCCCTGTGTAGTGCATCACATTTGATTTTATTTAAATACTTATGCTTCATTTAGTTTGTAATCATTTATGCTCTTTATGTTGTTACATTAAATCATTATTTCATAATGTCAATACAGATTCAGATATAAAACCTCACATCAGACAGACTGCCTCAGACATTATGATTCATGTGAACAGGTGGAATACACATAACATAAAACCATAAATTATTCATTATCAATAACCCAATAGCCCACCAGACGTGACCTTTAGTTGGAGGATGGCCAGTGTAGCTTGTCAACCCTCATTACTTTCTCACACACTGTGTCAGTATAAAAACAGACAGATGGCATCTTCAAATAATCAAACTCTACTCTACAATTCTCCATTATTACCAAGAGAAAAATTTGCAACTTCAACATACAGCATTAGACCAATGAAAGGCCGATTCACTGGCCTGAGAGAAATATTGTATGTGACATGGACACATAATAAAAACAGTAACATAGAATAGCTCTCAGTGCATCCAGCTGGACATAGATTGAGGAAACTGTGACCTTTAGGAGCAGGAAAACAAAGTTAGTCATCAGAGTTTATTGTACGGTCAGTTGTGATGACTGATGTGATGTCATTATGGCACATTTTTCACAAGTCTGAATCTTTAGCTGATCAGAGGGATGGACAGACCTTCAAGGGATAGTCCACCCATAAATAAAAATTCGGGTCCCATTGACTTCCATTCCATATGGAACTGTTTGGTTACCAACATTCCTCTATCCATAATATTGCTTTCTCCAGTGAAAAAGTTGATACCATCTGAATTAGGAGAGAAACGTGCAAATCAAGCACTGTTTACAAGCAAAAACAGTTCTAAACAGATATGTTGGTGGAATTGGGGATGGACTCTGGTGGGAGAGTTATTATGAATTATAGGCTTGTATTTTGGCTAGATGTGATGGTTTACGGTTAAAATGCCTTAATGATGGATTTGTTTCTTACATACACAAAGATTTTCACTTCACAAGATGTTCATTGATGGACTGGAGTGGTGTGGGTTACTTGTGGATTATTGTGATGTTTTTATCAGCTGTTTGGACTCTCATTCTGACGGCACCCATTCACTGCAGAGGATCCATTGGTGAGCAAGTGATCTAATGCTCAATTTCTCCAAATCTGTTCTGATGAAGAAACAAGCTCATCTACATCTTGTATGTTGTGAGGGTGAGAAAATTCTCAGCAAATATTCATTTTTGACTAAACTATTCTTTAATTACTGACTTTGTTTGATTTTTTTTTCTTCACTTTTCTGCATGCTGGTTTATTATTGTGGTGTCATTGATTTTAGATGTATCTGCCCTTAAATGTCACATACAGAAAGCAAACTATGGTTGGTTGCTTTTGCGACGCCCCCTACTGGTTAATTGGGCAGATTTATATAACCTTTAAATAATACCCTTGCTCTAGTCTAAACTTTCATATTTTCATTCTGAAGGCTTGACAAACCATCAAGAACAGCTGAATGAATCATAATGAAAATTAACATGTCTGAATTTTAATTCAGGGTTAAATGAATATGTTGAGTTATTTTGTCTCAGCAGTCCACATGTGAAGCTCACCATTTTCTGAGCTCTCTAAAAGCAATGCTTTTCTCCAGCAGATCTGGGTGGCTTTGTCCCTGTTCGGCAGCCACAGAGAGTCCACGGAGGAGGAACAATGGGCCATTGATTTAAGGAAGGCCAACTCTATGCGCTGCTATTCCGATGCGGTGTAACCGAGGCGATTTGTCACCAAAAAGGTCATAAATCACAAAGTGCCAGGAGAGATTGGGCAGTTCGACTCATCCACCTAGAGGAGCTGTTCACCCACCAGGACAAGTTTAGATCAATTCTGGGGATGAAAAGTCGGTATTAAAGCATCATAAAATCCTTGCAAAGCATCTAATGTACATATCACAGCCTGATTATGCAAGTATGACATGTAGATCAACATCCTTTGTTGTTAACATTGAACTGAAAAAAATAAATAATTACAGTGCATAAAATTCAATATGTACATTAGCTTATCATCTATCTATCTATCTATCTATCTATCTATCCATCTATCCATCTATCTATCTATCTATCTATCTATCTAGTCTGTCTGTCTGTCTTTGTCCATATGACCTATTAACCTTCAAACTTCAAAGTGTCAAAGTTCAAAAGCTTTCAAAGTTTTTAATTAATTGAATTTTAGTTTTTAATTTTGCTTACCTGCATTTAAATTGCAGTTTTGCATGCTGTTTCTTACCTCAATTCCAGTGCTATTTTTGTATTATTTATATACTGTTACATTTTCATTTTTTATTTTAATATTAGTAATTTGTTACACGCGTTTGTCATTGTATTATTTTGTTATTTGTATTTCTATATAGCTTTAATTTATTTCAGTTTTAGTTTTAGTCATTTTAATACTTAAATTTATTTTATTTCAGTTATTTGACAAGACAAGAAGACAAATGATTTTTCCCCCCAACAAAATAAGATTGGATCCATAGTAAATAATCAGTCTTTTAGTAATACAAACATGTGTTTTACACACTGTTTAAAATTCTATCAATAGCATAATTAATTATTTTGCCGTCTTTAGCTGTCTGAAATCACTGTGACTTTGGAGAGATAGGAAGTGACATCACAGTTCACGTCTACCACAGCGTTCCATTATGTGTGAGTTTCTATTGCCAGACTCCTAATAACGCTCGGACCCAAAGCTCTTGGCTCTTTGTACAGTCCTGAGAATGGAGAAGTGGAGAGCAGCACGTCTATCTCTCCATCTGTCTCAGCTAAAGGCCACCGACACAAAGTAGACCCCACTATCACAGGGATGTATCATTGACTCTTTAGAAACCCCGGGTCCATTCAGCTCAGAGTGAGATATCTGTTCGCGGTGACTGCGTGTGGCAGCTGGATACATAGCGGGACTAACCTTACAGCACAAAGAGGCTGGAGGTTATCGCAGGGGCAGATCTCTGACCGGTTTGATTTGGTCATGTAAAGAAGAGTGCTTGCAAAGGGCCTGAGCGAGTGCGTCTGAGATGAAAAGAGCCGAACGGGGACCTTCTGTGCTGATGAATGGAGCTGGAAGGCTAAAGAGTGTATGTGTCTGTGTTGCTGGCTTTATGAAAGCAAGACAACAGGTACCTGAGAGGATACCGAACGACAGCATCGTAAATCAAACCGAGACACTCTTCCCTCCCCATCTGCGACGTGTCTACACATCTACTGTTCTTTCTTCTCACTCTTTCTGTCGAGCTTGTGAGCGATTAGCATTGACTAGACTCGGTATCCATCATCAAAAATTCATATTGTTACTTCTGTAAAAGATACTTCACTAAATACATTCGCAAAGAATTATGGGTAATTCCTCTTTCCCTTCCTACGAACGTTCCTCCTCGTAAATGTGTCATCTTTTACCTAGGCCTTCATTTTATCTCAGCGTTAACCTGAAGGGACAGGTCCGTCCCATCAGCATGCAGGGACAAGGGCTAGAAACACTCCATCCGTCTCCACATCGAGATTTAGTACTTCATAAACCATTTCCTCCAGAAGATTCACTCCCCGCGCCACCGCAGCAGGTGCCGATTTCGCACAGATGCTTTGGAGCGAAGAGACGTTGTCTCACTTCCCTTGTCGCCAAGGTTTATAGGGACTGTAAAACGGACACAAATGGGATGTGCCGTGTCCGTCAAAGCATGCTTTCTTGGTTTTGATGGCCTTACGGACTCTCGCGACGGTTTGTAAAAAACATCCTGTGTCACGGCGGATGAGATACGTGCTGTTTTGAAACCTGTGTTTTCTTTTTGTGCACTTCAGAGTCGCTGTTTTTATGAGCAGCTGTATTGTTATTTGCAAAGTGATTTAGTTAAATGTCCCACAGGAGCAGCGCAATTAAGAAAGCGCTGAGCTGAATCCGACCCGAGGTCATCATTAATATATAACATGTTAAACACGGCTTTGGGTGTGGAGGTTAGAGTGGACAGAAAAAGTAGCTGAGATGAGATGAGACAAGAGGAGAACAGCTGAGATGAGGAGAAGAGAAGAGATGAAGAAAACGAGACAAGAGGGGGCGAGATGAGATGAGAGCAGAGCAAACAAAAGATGAAAAGGGAGGACATGAGACGAGAAGAAAGAAGAGAGGATGAAAAGAAACATGAGAGGAACAGAAGAGAGAAAAGAGGAGAGGATATGAGACAACAGCTGAGGAGAGGAGGCGAGATGAGAAAGAGCATGAAAAAGGAAATGAGACATGATGAGATGAAATTAGAGGAGCAGAGATGAGATGAGGAAAAAAACAAAACATAGAGAAGAGAAGAGAGAGGAGAGGAGAGGTGAATGAGAGGAGATAAAAAGAGACGTGAGGAGAAAAGAGACGAGACAACAGCAGAGGAGATGAGGCAAGGAACGAAAATGAAACAAACAAATCAGAACAGAGAAGACAAAATGTGGAACTAGTGATTACCAACTAGTTTTTAATGGGGAGAGGACAGCAGCTAGTTAGACAAGGATAAATTGATTTGGGGTGCAGTGTTGTTGTTGTTGGAGAGGATTCCCTCCGTTCACATCCATCTTCACTGTCTGCAACTCGGCCTTTTAATTAACAACTTTAGAATCTGCTTTGTCTTCTAAAAGAGGATGAAGTCTAATTGTGCTCCAAATTAAACTGCCTAATGAAAACACGCCCTCAGCTCATTCATCACAAGCAGCCGCTGCACAAACCAACACTCAGCCCCCCAGTGGGGAAGACACGGCAAAACACCACAAACACTCCCCTCGTGAGAAGAACTCCAACGATTTCTAATGACGATTTGAACTTTGTATTGCTTAACGAGGAGGAAAGGAAGGAGTCACCGATGATTCAACTCACCTCAATTTCACATCTAAGCTATCCAGATTATTTTGCAAAGCAGAAGTAAGCCATTTTCTGTGAATGTGCTAGACTTCAGCTGTATCCCGCTGTAATAGTATGAAAAAAGACAACATACTGTACATTTGTGGTCTGCTCTCCCAGTTTAATTTAAAACAGGCCTGCATCCCATGAATAATTAACTGGAATGCACTTATTAGCATTAGCCTACTGTTTCTTATGAATCTCTTGTTTTTCTCCCCAAATCCTTATGTCTCTTTCCAGGTTTGTTTTCTCAAGGATGCTTTAAAATGTAATTTTCACTTTTTACTTTTTTATCCCTATTAGCAGTGTGTAGGCTAATGGAATGTTTCTAAAGCAAGTAAACACAATATTTGTTAGGCTATGTCAAAATGACAGAAATCAGTTTGAAATATTATCACTCAGTCTTCCAGTTAATGAACATTTTTCAGGTAACATAATACAGACATATCATTTAAAGGGTTAGTTCACCCAAAAATGAAAATTCTGTCATTAATTACTCACCCTCATGTCGTTCTAAACCCGTAAGACCTCCGTTCATCTTCGGAACACAAATTAAGATATTTTTGATGAATTCAAACAGAATCTCCCATAGACAGCAATGTAATTACCACGATCAAGGTCCAGAAACGTAGCAAGGAGATCGGTAAAATAATCCATGTGACATCAGGGGTTCAACCGTAATTTTACGAAGCTACGAGAATACGTTTTGTACGCAAAGAAAACAAAAATAATGACTTTATTCATCAATTCATCTCCTCCGCGTGCCCTGGTGCCATTTTTGAGAATATCCACTGAACGTAAAGAGCGTATGCTATTCTGTGTCAGCTGCGTTGTTTACGCTTTGATTTGAACGAAAACAACGTATCCACATGACAGCTGACACAGAACAGCATACGCTCTTTATATTCAGTAAAGCGTTTTTAGATAAGGAAATAAGGAAGTTTTTTTTATCATATTTAAGTCAGTAAGTAAGTGCAAATAATTAAATGAATAGGGTAGGTAGTCTCAAGCAGGTTTCGTGAAACATCCAGACAGAGCCCGGCTCCTCCAGGTCATGAACGGAGAGAGAGGGGGATTTGACGGAGGAGCAGAGAGCCACGCAGATTGAAGGAGGATGGGGCAGGAACAGATTTGATAGCTGTCAGAGTCGTGGTGGAGGCTGACAGTCGGGACGGATGACTCCTGGCGGAGCATCCACGAGAAAGTGGTTTAAGAACGCCCCTGGAGATGACGGAGCCCTCTCTAATGGGGCCTGCCAATCCGATTACTCTTTATTGTGAGTATGAAGCCTGGTGTGTAATTCAGTTTGAGGAGAACAGAGGGCCACCGTCAGCCTGGGAAAGTTCACACTCGGCTGACAGCTGACACAGAACAGCATACGCTCTTTATATTCAGTAAAGCGTTTTTAGATAAGGAAATAAGGAAGTTTTTTTTATCATATTTAAGTCAGTAAGTAAGTGCAAATAATTAAATGAATAGGGTAGGTAGTCTCAAGCAGGTTTCGTGAAACATCCAGACAGAGCCCGGCTCCTCCAGGTCATGAACGGAGAGAGAGGGGGATTTGACGGAGGAGCAGAGAGCCACGCAGATTGAAGGAGGATGGGGCAGGAACAGATTTGATAGCTGTCAGAGTCGTGGTGGAGGCTGACAGTCGGGACGGATGACTCCTGGCGGAGCGTCCACGAGAAAGTGGTTTAAGAACGCCCCTGGAGATGACGGAGCCCTCTCTAATGGGGCCTGCCAATCCGATTACTCTTTATTGTGAGTATGAAGCCTGGTGTGTAATTCAGTTTGAGGAGAACAGAGGGCCACCGTCAGCCTGGGAAAGTTCACACTCGGCAATGTGCAGACACATTTCAGGCACGGAGGAAATATTGCAGAGGATGTGTTGACTTCACCTGGCAGGTGGGGAAGAGTATGTCTTTAATGTTGAATTCCTCTTTATTTTATTCATTTATAAAGCAATTAAAATCGTCTTTTTTAACTGAATGCTGAAAAATAAAATATAGGTATCAGATGAAAAACTGAAAATAAAAATATTAAAAATATTAAAAATGGCAAAAGCACAAATCTAATTCAAAATATTAATAAACAGATAATAAATAATCCTAAAATAACAGATACGAATAAGAACATTTACTGATGTTCATTTAAAAAATCCAGAAAGTGGTTAAATTCGTTTTTAATTTGAATTTAAAATGATTTAAAAGCACTTTAAGCAAACATTGTACAATGGCTTGCAGTGAATACAATACTGTCTTACTTCATGCTAGAACTCCTCTGTTTAATAGAAAATGCACTACATCTCACAAGTCGCCATGTGCATCTTTGCAACTCAGTTTCTGGCATATAAAGATCCTCATAAACTCAAACTGATCAGCCTTGTTCTTTAGATTTGGACAAACTCCATTTAATCATGCCACATCCATTTCCATATTTTGATCATGCAGGGTCGTGATGAGGTTGGGAATCAACAGTCATAGTAATTATAGTCCATCCTCTCTCATTTGATCCCTTTGACCTTGAGACTCTTCTTCACTGATTTCAAGTACGTTGGATCTGGATAGCCCAAGCTGACACAACAGGAGAGAGAAAATTGTAGAAAATAGAAAATGAATTATTATTTATCCTATTTAACATTAAAAGGTGCACTAAGCTAAAATGGAGTCTGGAGACTTCCAGGGTAGCTGCAGAAAATTTGGGAGAAAAAAGATTTTACAAAATGTATTTTTAGGGCTGTCAAAATGTTCATGTGAACCTAAATATTTACCATAATGATTTTTAAAACATTCACCACATTTTAGTTATTACCTTTTTATTTTTCATTATGGTTTTTCAACACAAATTAACTTAAATTATCCTTTGTAAAAAAAAACAAACAAAAAAAAACAAAAAAACAATGTAGCATGT
>NW_015557091.1:3153870-3155995 GCF_001515605.1 Sinocyclocheilus anshuiensis | reverse complement strand
CACTACATCTCACAAGTCGCCATGTGCATCGTTGCAACTCGGTTTCAGCATATAAAGGTCCTCATTCTCAAATTGATCAGCCTTGACCAGGTTCTGTAGATTTGGACATGTCAAACTCCATGTAATCATGCCATCACCATATCCATATCTTCATCATGCAGGGTCATGATGAGGTTTGGAATCAACAGTTGTAGTATTAGTAGTCCATTCTCTCTCATTTGATCCCCTTTACCTTGAGACTTTTCCTCACTGATTTCAAGTACGTTGGATCTGGATAGCCCAAGCTGACACAACAGGAGAGAGAAAATTGTAGAAAATAGAAAATGAATTATTATTTATCCTATTTAACATTAAAAGGTGCACTAAGCTAAAATGGAGTCTGGAGACTTCCAGGGTACCTGCAGAAAATTTGGGAGAAAAAAGATTTTACAAAATGTATTTTTAGGGCTGTCAAAATGTTCATGTGAACCTAAATATTTACCATAATGATTTTTAAAACATTCACCAAATTTTAGTTATTACCTTTTTATTTTTCATTATGGTTTTTCAACACAAATTAACTTAAATTAACCTTTGTAAAAAAAAACAAACAAAAAAAAACAAAAAAACAATGTAGCATGTTATAGTAGAATATTATATTTAAAATAAAATAATAAATAAAAAATCTAGAGCATTTTAATCTTATTAAATTGAATTATTTTATATACTTTTTATTATAATATATATTTATTATTTATATTATTATTGTTTCATTTTTCATTATGGTTAAAGACAAAATTAATTTAATTTATTTAAATTAAATAAAAGTTAGAACAAATCTGAATGTAGTATAATTTAATAAAAAATAAACAAATGTTTTATCTTTCTATAGGGGAATTTGAAAATATTTATTTTCAATTGTAAAAATTGTGAGTAGAAAAAAAATACAGTTAAAATTAATACTTAGTATTAAAATTAATAATAAGTAAATATTTTCCAGATTTTTTTTTTTTTTTTAGTAAAGTGACGTATATTTGAACTCAAAAGAACTGTGGTGACCTCTGATCTATTATTTGGAATTCATAATATCATATTTCTAATTATAATTATTATATACTGTACCTTCCAGGTCCCCCGCTGTCCAGAGTCTTGAGGGGTATATCTGCAGGCATCACACAGTATTCACCGCTGCTATTGGCCGCCACAGTGAACAGCAACTTATGTTCGAAGGCCTGCTCCAGTAGCCGGAGGATCTTGGTCCCTGTGGTGTTCTGAGGCAGGTAGGCCACAAATTCAGTGCCCTTGTAGCTGTGTCCTGGGTGAGGATGCTTGTCCTGCAGGGCGAGTTACTTTAGTTGATCACTTGCATACTTAAATTAGTCACATTTAAGAACATGTCTCTGAAATGCAGTGGTTTTCAAAACGTTCCTGGAGCACCAGCACTGTCTCCCTCATCTAACACACCCGATTCAACTCGTCAGCTCATTAGTAGAGACTTTAAGACCTGAAGTGGGTCAGAAAAGGTAAAGAGTTGTGAGAAAATAGGATGCGTGTCAGATCCGCGTCATGTTCAGCAGTGGCAGCTCTTAAAGCAGCTAAAATAACCTAATAACCAGCTGCTGTGATGTCTGTTAATCGAAGAACAAAAGAAAAAAAAGAGAAATCAATAACTTTTGTAGCTTTACGGATTCATTATTTAATTTAGAATGTAGTGTTTGATAACTTTTATTAAGTCTAATAAATGTTACAATTTATTAAGTCTAATAAATGTTCAAATTGATAGCTCTCAATTATACTGTAATGCTGAATGCCTATAGTCAATGGCTAAACATTAGGGGGAAAAAAAAACTAATTCCTAGAGACATCAGTAGTATCAGTGATACTCGCCTTCAGTCATAACAAATTTAACAAATATAAAAAATATGCTGTCTTTGTTGTTTCTACATTAATTTGAAGATTTCAATGTGAAAGTATTGCAATATAAAAGTATATTTAAAAACTTTAATGTTAGATGGGATTAATAGTGATTAATTTCAGAAAAATATGTGATTTATTAGTTATTTTTTTAATCCATTGACAGCACTAATATATATATATATATATATATATATATATATATATGAGTACACCCCCTCTGAATAAATAT
>NW_015557091.1:3148656-3153860 GCF_001515605.1 Sinocyclocheilus anshuiensis | reverse complement strand
TATATATATATATATATATATATATATTCTTTACAATTAATTTAAATTTAAATTAATTATTTAGAAAATATAATATTCTATATAAATTATATATTACAATGATATAAGAATGTATTTTATTTATTTTATTATTTATAATCATTTATTTATAAAACCAAAGTTAACACTTAGATGGGACTATAGTAAAGCTGTTTTT
The DNA here is from genome assembly GCF_001515605.1 of Sinocyclocheilus anshuiensis. NCBI lineage: Eukaryota > Metazoa > Chordata > Actinopteri > Cypriniformes > Cyprinidae > Sinocyclocheilus > Sinocyclocheilus anshuiensis. The sequence continues at coordinate 3,153,664 of NW_015557091.1, read as the reverse complement.
CAAGTTATACATTCACATTGAAAACAACTCATCTGATTTAAAAAAAAAAAATCTGATGGACACTGTATGAAAGCTCAAGCACAGCGCTTTATAAATACTTCAGGCATTTGTGTCTGTCATAACAGGGGATTTCAGTAGTTATCAGCACACATCCGTCAGTGTCTCCATTTGCCCCGTGGAAGTGAATGAGAAACAGGCTGGACAAGATTCCACAGAGCAGAAAGATGGATAACTGAAATGTTTTAGGGTTGTCGGTGATACACTGAAAAGGTGTGTCAATTCACCTTGATACTAAAACAATGTCAAAGTGATGCAGTAAAAAATAAGAGCACGTCATGAGCTCACCGACTGGATTCCATCATCAAAATGAAAGACGATTTGAATGGTGTCACAGTCAGAATGTCCCGGCAAACTCCGTCTTTCAATATTCCAATTCATCTGCCCTCCGTCTGGCTGGTTTCCTTGTTTTATCAGTGTATTCTTTTGATCCTTGACCATCTGTTTGAACAGCCATAAAATATAACAGACACTAAATACACTAAAGAACTAATTTCACTTTCCTGAGCTAATTTTTTATTATTTTTAACTAACAGGTCCATATAGGTGATTGTGGAAGAATGATGACAGTCTCCTGCTCACACAGTTCACACATGTGAAAACATATAGTTTATTACATTAAATACTGTATGAACTTGTTCCACTAATGTTTGACAACCACAAAGTGTCCAAATATTTTTGTCTTAATATATTGTTTTATCATTTAAAACCTAAAAAAAAATAACGGGAGGGGTGTTAAGTGCAGCCATATCATCCTGTAGCCCAAGCCTGGTTGCCCACTGAAGCTAAGCAGGGCTGAGCCTGGTCAGTACCTGGATGGGAGACCTCCTGGGAAAACTAGGTTGCTGCTGGAAGAGGTGTTAGTGAGGCCAGCAGGGGGTGCTCACCCTGTGGTCTGTGTGGGTCCTAATGCCCCAGTGTAGTGACGGGGACACTATACTGTCAACAAGCACTGTCCTTCGGATGAGACGTTAAACCGAGGTCCTGACTCTCTGTGGTCATTAAAAATCCCAGGATGTCTTTTGAAAAGAGTAGAGGTGTGACCTCGGCATCCTGGCCAAATTTGCCCATTGGCCTCTGATCATCATGGCCTCCTAACAATCCCCATATCTGCTGATTGGCTTCATCACTCTGTCTCCTCTCCAACAGTAAGCTGGTGTGTGGTGGGCGTTCTGGCGCACTATGGCTGCCGTCGCACACTGGTGGTGGATGAGGAGATCCCCCTGACAATGTAAAGCGCTTTGAGTGCCTAGAAAAGCACTATATAAATGTAATGAATTATTATTATTATTAAGGATTTGAGCAGATGAGCATGGCATGTTGTTTTGTTTCATTTGTTTGCAGAAGGATTCAGAATGCTTCACAAACTTTTAATGTACATTTTTTTGCATGTGAAATCATGACAGATATTTAATCTGGTGGTTCATTATTAGTATGCTATGAGTGTCCTCATGACTGACGGATGCCAAATACTCACATTATTTAATAGGTTTAGTTCTGTTAAGAGTGTAATAAAATGGCTTTAAAAGCATTGGTTTTATTTTTAAACATTTTACCAGAATATGAGACAATTGGCAAGTTTTCTATATAATAAAATATCTACTTATATTTTGTATTATTTAAACAAACCATTTAGATGAATGATTCAGTGACTCAACATTTCTGAACTAATTGGTTGAATGAATGACTCATTGACGCATTCATAAAAAACAGTCACTTGTCTCCACCTATTGTGTGTGTGCTGCAGTGATATTAGTTTGTTAAGGTTGTTATTTCTGCGCTGATCTTTCAGGACTGAATTACCATTAATAGTATATAGGGGTTAAAGTATAAAATCCTACAGAGTTATGTTAAAGGGGTCATATGATGCTTTTTTAAAGATAATTACTGCTTCAACACTAACTGCGGTTACTGAAACCATGCCTTCTTTCTTTGCGTGAACATTTGGGCGCATTATGCAAATATTGCCACATAGTGACCTAGATATGTGGGGGCGTGTTAGAACGAGGCGTTTTAGGGGGGTGTGGCAGAGTCTTAACTTTGATAAAGAATATCTCTTTGGATTTGAGACTTTAGTCTTTGCAACTTCAGGGATCTTATCTATGCACAATCAGCTTGTAACACTCCAAAGAGAACGGAAAACTTGAAATCGCATCATATGACCCCTTTAAGATACTTGCATTCATATAGCTATCTCAAACGATCTGATGAATCTTTATTTTTACAATGCTCGAGAGTATTCTACTGTATAACTTCCCAAACATAGGGTTTCAGTGGCCACATATTTGACTCAAAGTTTGTAGAGATCTGTTCCTTATGACACACCGAGGGGTTTTTCCAACTCTATAAAGTATTATTTAATAAAGGAAGGATAGAAAAACAGGTAGTCTGATTCTCAGAAGCGTGGAGAGAAATATCACTCCGACAGCACATGAAGCCGTGGATCTGCGCAGAGGCTCAGAGTGAGATGAGACCAAAGACTCCAGGCTGAGAAGAGATTGAGAATTCCTGCTTTCAGCACACAGTAAATCCACAGACGTGAGCAGAGAGAATGACTTACTGATCTGCAGACTGGACAAAAGTTTACAGTTTCCTTATGTTTTTTTTTTGTTTTCTTTGAGGCAAAACAAACAGGATTCCCTTTCATGGGAACTTCGAACTGTGGTTGCTAAGTTTTTTTTTCTCCAGTTAAATATAATTTGGCTTTTCATTACTTTATCCACCCTCTCTTTGACCCTTACAATTAAATAAATAATTTTGCTACTATAACTTTGACTTCTATATGTTTGTGCACCAAAAATATATATTTTTTATTTTAATAACTTTTAAGATATGTATGTAAAAGTATAAAATGTGCCTAGACCACTTAATTAAGCTATATACATATTATTTCTCATTTATATTATTTAATATAATTGTTATAATTTATTATATGATTATATGTTAATTTAAAAAAATATATATTTAAAATGTTAGTAAAGTTTTTAGCGGCAAAATACATATTATTTAGCTTTTTATGACTTTTTCCACCCTCCGATTGACCCTTACAATTAAATTCTAGTTGCAAACTGTAATCCACGAGATTCAGTGTACTGTCTTTTGGTCCAATAAGTAATATCTCTGTCTTATCCGAATGTAATAGGAGAAAATAAGTTAGAAAATAAGTCTTATTTTAGAAAATAAGAAATAAATTCATAATTTTTGCTACTGCACCTTTATTTAAGTCTATAAAATTGAATGCTTTAATTGTTTGCCCTTTTTTTTTTTTTTTTTTTTTTGCAAGAGGCTGTAAGAGTGGACAAAGTGTAGATTATAACGCATTTAAAAGAAAGACTCGCATTCCAAGCCTTTCCGGTTCTTCCGTACCTGCTTTAAAAGCCACAATTATCCTGAGAGCACATCACATCCCTCTATTGCCTCAGAAAACTCAAGAGCACATGCACACTTCCTCTGGTGGCATGGCAGCGTTACAGAGTGTGTTTTTCCATGTGGCGTAGTGAGGAGAGAGAGAGGCATAGCTGTACTGAGCTCCTCTGGAGCGTGCCGGAACATTCCTCACAGATTTGGGCGTCAGCTTCTTTCTCTTAAATCCCTGGGAGTGCTGCGTTTCCATGGTGATCGAAACTTATATGAGCCATCTTTATTCATCACTGTGGCCCAGAGGGCTGGAGAAGAAGCACTGAAAGATAAAGAGGAGGAAAAAGAGGAAGACAAAGATAATCTCCTGTTGGTTTGCGTCTGTCTGGGGTTGAACAGACACCTTTTTATATAAAAATCACAACAGTGAAAGCAAAGATCATGTCAAGTGATGCAACAAAAAACATTTGTCGATTATAAAGCGTGTATATGTGTGCACACCAAAATGTAGGCTATTAATTACTCCCATTGATCCCCGCAGCATATGACACATGAAAAATACACAAGCTTCTCAGTGGAGACTGAGTTCTGTACTAGTTTCGTAACCCATCGTGCCCACTGACTCTGAGCCCCTAATCTGTCTGTGTCCTGTCTCAAGTCTGCTGCTCTATTAATAGTCCATATAACAGAACCATAGAAACTACATTTGGAGTTTGTCTTCATCTCCACATTGTCTCAAGAACCGCATCTTAGCTCTGTCTCTCTCGTTGCTTCGCCTGAGAGCAGATGTCCAGTGGGATACTGAAGAGGGCAACACTTCTGACATCATACTGTACTGATGAATGATAACTCAAATCATGCAACTTTTGAGGAGAGGTGATCTATACTTTTCTAAATGAATGAAATTATGATTTCCACCTGGCTGATTATAAAGGGTGTGAAAAATCCCATAAATGTACACTGAAGGAGAAACCTGAGCATATCTAGAGATCGGTGTTAATTTAGTATAATTGAGATATTACATTGAGATATTAAAAAATGTTGTTTCATCAAGTGTTTGTGGTGCCTTAAAATTTGAAGTTTGGTCAACTTGAGAATAGTTTTAAATTTTTCATTTTCATTTTAAAGTTTCAGTAATTTTGTTGTGGTTTTGGCATTTTTATTATTTTTGTTTTTTGTCTACATATTTTTTCATAATTTTTATTAATTTAATAATTTTTATTAAGTTAAACTAAATGAAAATGATATTTGTTTTTGCAACTATATAGCTACAATCAAATAAGTTAAATTTTTATTTCAGTTAACATTTATTTTATTTCAAGTAACAAAAGTGTTTTTTATTGGTTTTGGATTTAATTACAATAACCCTGCTACTGATCAGAATATCATACTGACTTAATATAATTTGTAACTGAAAACTGAATACTCTACTGAATATTCTGAATGAACAGAATATTCTGTATTGTCTTTCCAGTTCATAGATGGCATATAGTGACACAATAATTTTCCATAAATGAGAGATAACAAATTTAGATCTTATAAATGATAACTCTTGTGACTTTCAGACACGGCAGTGTGTGTGGTCTGTGTGAAC
>NW_015557091.1:3148280-3148486 GCF_001515605.1 Sinocyclocheilus anshuiensis | reverse complement strand
TGCTACAAAAATATATATATATATATATGTATATATATATATTACATTGGGGTATATAGTAAATGAGGAAATAGGAGGCAATTCAGATGCAGCCTTTGTTTTGGTTGCACCATTAAACCAGTAAGTGGCGAAGAGTGACCCTGCGTCTCAATGTGCCTACTTATACTACGCCCTTAAAGTATGTACTCTTTTGGTGAAGAAAAAGA
>NW_015557091.1:3138231-3147824 GCF_001515605.1 Sinocyclocheilus anshuiensis | reverse complement strand
TTTAACTGACCGCTCTGTCACATAATTACACGCATCCTGTCACTGTAAACTGGTCTGTCAATCATCTTGTCACAGTTAACATCCTCCACATTTCATTTAATTTAACTTCCTACTGTACTGGAGAGAAAATAAGTAGCTCGTTGATCTGCCAGTAGCGGGTCTTTCATGTGGAGAACTCTGCTCTCTGCATGATGCATTTAAAAGTTAATGACCAAATGGATGTTTATAAAACTTCACATTGCTGTTGCAGATGAAATATAACACGGATAACAATAAATCAATATTTTTTTACTAGGTTAAATGCTCATGATGCATTTAAAAGTTAATGACCAAATGGATGTTTATAAAACTTCACATTGCTGTTGCAGATGAAATATAACACGGATAACAATAAATCAATATTTTTTTACTAGGTTAAATGCTGATTATTAGTAACTCAAACCCCTTTTTGTAAACCTCTCTACCTAACCGTCGATCGCGCGCATCCACCACGTTTGTAGTTTTCCTAACGTGTTTTATTCGTGTTTGTAGTTCTGGACCGAATCATTTGCCAAAGCGCAATGGACTGTGGGCAATTTTAGCCATTAGAGTGTGCACAGATCCACACTTCAAAAATCGACCTGAAATAGTAGACCATCCGGGGACTTTTGGCATACTCTTTTCAACATACTATGCTTTGGGACACACTTATTCTAATCTCACATACTATTTAGGATGGATAGTATGAACATTGAGACGCAGGGTGAGTATCTTTTTCTGTGATATCAGTGAATCAACTAATCATTCCCTCAATCGTTCCTGAATCATTCCCTCCTTTGCTCTCTTACCACTGTCTTTATGAACAGGGCAAAGGATACGTCTGAAGGGAAATACACTGACGTTCTGTGTACACACATTAAAACGATGGCCTAATCGTCTGAGTTCTGGTATATAAACCATTACTGCCACAGTCCATGTATTTTTTATCAACCTTTAAATATAGAGAGGTGGGAGCGTTTAATACCAGCTGGACAAATAGGGGTCTGACCGCGGTCGCGATCAATAAACCTCCTTTACAGGAAGCTTCAGATCCCCTATTTTCCAACTCTATAGTTCTTATACACCAAAGAAGAGCAAGCAAAGATACACGGCCATTGGGACTCGCAAAGTCAATACTGCTCCCTTTACGCAGGCCTGAGGGGTCATATAATGATCCATCCTCGGTGCCAAATATTGTTCCAGGCCGGTTTTGAGAAGTGTTTTCGATCTACCCACAAGAGTGTAATACCCGCCGGACAAATAGGGGTCTGACCGCTGTCGCGATCAATAAACCTCCTTTACAGGAAGCTTCAGATCCCCTATTATCCAACTCTATAGTTCTTATACACCAAAGAAGAGCAAGCAAAGATACACGGCCATTGGGACTCGCAAAGTCAATACTGCTCCCTTTTCGCAGGCCTGAGGGGTCATGTAATGATCCATCCTCGGTGCCAAATATTGTTCCAGGCCGGTTTTGAGAAGTGTTTTCGATCTACCCACAAGAGTGTTTGAAACAAGGTAAGAGACTTTACTTCATTCCCACTGTCTAATTCTAATGTCTAATGTCTACCAGATTGACAAGCCTACGCTAATCAGAACTGCTAAACCGGTTCAGCTATATCAGGATGGAAAGTGGATTTTGTTAGCAGAATCAAGGCTTTTGCTAAGATCCGGCAGCTTCAGCTAGCAGACAAATAATTAGGTATCTGATGTCCGGCACCTTACAAGAGACCGTTGAGCGAAATGAAGTGAACGCGCAGAATAAATGGACAGTGCGTCCTGATAACTGATCGCGGAGGGTCTTAACAGACAACCTGACTGCTGCTCTACACAGGCATGTCTTCAGATAATTCAGCATTCTCCAGCATGTCTCACGCTAATTAAATGCAAAACGTTCCATCCAGAAATGTCACAATTGATTTATCTTCTTCTGTGGCCAGTGACTTTACTTCAATCTTTCCATGGATAAGTGAAGAATGAAGGAAAACTGGGGGGAGTGTTGATGTTATTTGCCCTCAAACGCTCACTCTTCATGTACTTTTCTTTCTATATTCTTAACTCTCTTTTTATGTATCTTTACTTTACTGGATGGTGAGTTGGACTTACAGCTTGAAGATTCTGTAACAGTAGGTCTGCTGACATGAAAATTTGTCAATGTCATTACATGGTTCCCATAATGTTCAGTTCAGTGAGTCAGATGTTGTTCAGTTGAGTAAAAGGTCTGATCAATTCAGTTCATTAAAGAAATCATCACACTGATTCAAACCACTCTCCAATTTTTTATGTAATCAAATGTTTCCCAATGGAAGCTGATAATGTAGTATGTACATCTAGGTGTTTTTTATTCATTTCTTTTATTTATTTAATCACTATATTTGTTCAGTATCATACTTGTAAAGTCAAATTGTTTAAAAAAATGCTTGAACAATTTAAAATGGACATTAAAATGTATTTGGAAACAATATTTAAAGGTAAAAACTTAAAAGCGATATGAACTAGACAATTGTTTAATATGCATTTTTTTCTTTCAATATACCCCTAACATGTTTGGTTATATGTCCTGTTGTTTGTACAATATGCTTGATTTTTTTTTTTTAAATCAATAATTCACTCACACTTTTATGTTTTTGATTCACTAAAGAACCAGTTGCGTTCTACCGACTACACTAAAAAAAGTATAGATTCATAAGAGTCATTTGTTGCAAAATCAGATTACCCTGGTCATGCAGTATGTTTTTGATACACTAAAAAGAATCAGCTCATAAACATCAGTCATTTCGGGTTTTGGACTACACTGTTCGTGCTGTATGTTTTTAATTCACTAAAAAGAACCAGCTCATAAGAGTCATTTGTTCAGGAATAATTGAGTCATTTGGTCATGCTGTATGTTGATTCACTAAAAATAACCGAGTCATTTGTTCAGAAACATACACTTTTCGCATTTTATGATGTTTAGGCATGTAGCCCGTGAGGAAAACTCAACAGAAAGACGTTTCTTGCCATTCCACATTATACACAGTCTTCTATTACATCAAATTCAACACTGTCTGCAAACTCACATTCACAACTATGATTTCTTTTGCTATGGCACTAAAGATTCAGCAGTGGGAAGCGCCACTTCTGACAAGCGGTGCAGCAAACTCTGTATATTCTAATCAAATCAAATGTTTCACAACATATATCGCTAATATCTCATAATATATAGCATATGCCTTTTTGGAAGGGTCTTTGGAAGTGTTTTTCCCTGTCTTCTGCCTTTGACGTCACAGCTCAAGATGAAGTTGCTAGTGAAGGCATCTGTGCACGTTCTTATGTTGACATGATGTCATTTCCTCTGGCTCTAGAATATTTTAGACTCTTATGATTGGCTCAATTGGGTGATTTGGTTGTGTTAAAACATGACACAGTTACAACTAGCTCCCCTGATAAGCAAGAGAGATGGAACAATGAGTCTCTTCCTCTCTGTCACTTCCTTTCTGACAGAGAAGCCCGAACTGAAGCATCATGTCATTGTAAATGTGTCAGACTCTGTGTTGTCATGGTGACTATAGGAACACGAGCCCATTAGGGTTGTGTGGCCCCTGATTGGCTTGTCTAGCCTGTCCAAATTTCACTTTATTCCCAAGACTGCCTTGTGCACTGGTTTTTAGTTCGTGGTGCCAGCTTGGTTCCAGTTTGACCCCACATCCACCGTGATGGACATACGCTACGAGCTCTTGTGATGGCGAGGCTGTGATTTGACATGTCTTGTCTCAAAGCGACGAGTCATGGAATGAGAAAGCCACCAGGACATCAATGTCTCAAGGCCTGTGATCTGTGTTTTTAGTCTAGACACATTCATACACCTGTCTGTCTGTCTGTCTGTCTGTCTGTCTGTCTGCAACACACGTGTGTGCTTTAAAAATTCAGATGGCTAAACTCTGTCTGGCATTGGGTAAAACAGGCTGAGATGTTCCCTATTAGTCTGGTTTACTTGTCACTGCCAGGAAGAATAACTGCTCTTTGACTTTTTGACTTCTTTTTCAACAATTCTCATGCAATTAAAATGTAAGCAAAGACTGTTATGTTACATAGAGAAATGAATGAGATATATCATATATCCTCCTTTAGCTTCATTTGAATCTATTGAAGCTAGTGAAGCAATAAACAGAGTAACTTGCAATATTGAATCAGAAATGTAAGTTACTATTAACTGTTGTATAAAAGCAATATCAAACTTGCAATCGTGCTGTCGGTCTGAATATCAGCATCTGAACATCATTGTGCATTAATACAAAACTCTTGCTCTTGTGGAATTCAGTGCTACTGTAGCATTATTTATATACTATTATGGTATTTATTAATATTTTGAAATAGCTTTTATATGTTTTTAGTTTCATTTTATTTTTGGTTTAAGTTTGAGTCATTTCTTATGTGCCTTTGTCATTTTTATTAATGCTTATTTCTTTCTTTAGCTTTAATGTATTTTTATTTCAGCAACGTTTCTAATTTTTGTTACATTTTTTATGTTTAAGTTTGTCTAATGGTTATATTTCATTTCAATTAACAAAAATAATTCTTAAAAGTTATAGTTTTAGTTAATAACAACACTGGTGATGTTGCTTAAAAGGCCAGTATGCTTTTAGTTAAAAGCTAAAATAAATCTAAATATAGTTAAGAGTTGCAAACTTTTGTGTTTCTGATCAAAACACAAAATTGATTAATAAATCCAACATCATCACATCCAATCATGTTTGATATGAAATGAACCAAAACTCTGTCAATTATTTGACATTTATGAGATATTTCCAATGAAATGGCCAACATTAAAGGTTGCTGCTCAGTTTACTCAAAAAAACTATAGTAATTAGGCCAATATCTCTATTTCTGGTGAATTTATAAAATATAAAATCTGCAGATTTCTATAGAATCATTCTTAAAATTCTATAAATACTTTGCAAGTTTACATTTTTTATTACATTAATGCTTTGATTAACATATTTTTTACATGTTTATATCTACTCCGCAGAGTTCCCTCAAAATCAGTGCAAAAACCATGCAGGAAAGGTGTGCAGATTCCATACAGGTCTACTAATGGTTTGTAAAGAGAAAGAAGGCAACTGGTTACTACAAGTGTTCAATGAGCAATCAGGAAAAGGGCTTTTTATTTTCAAAACCAATAAGAGATTGTGAGAGATAACGCTATAAGGAGCCAATTTCGGTTCTGTTTGCACAATAATTGATGGGAAAATAATGTGCTCACCTATGTTGGATAAGTTCCTAAAATCCTTAAATGTCTTTATTAGACACTTTCTTACCAAAGTGTCTCACCAAAGTGTGCACAAATCACACCAATGGCAATTATCAGGACGGGTAGCTGAGAATGCATGCAAAGGTAGAAAACAATGACATTTGGAAATACTGTAACACCCTGAAGTGGAGTTGAACATTTTCTGCAGGGTTTTGACATTTTCACAACATCTGAAGGTGTGCCATGTAGAATATTTATTTATTAGAGATGCATACGAACCCTAACAGACATGATCAGACAGGTGCACATTATAAAAATAAAAAAAACAAGATCTGGTTCTCATGGAAGCTAATTTCCGCAACGGAATAAAACTAACTTTTTTTCTCACAATTTCAACTTTTTTTCTTGCAATTCTGAGAAACAAGTCAGAATTGTGAGATATAAACTCCGAATTCTGAGAAAAAAAGTCAGAATTTCGAGATATATTTTGAATTTTGAGCTATAAACTCAGAATTGTGAGAACGAATTTCAGAATTCTGAGTTTGCATCTCACAATTTAGATTTTTTTTCTCCGAATTGCGGGTTTATATCTCATTATTCTGAGTTTATATATTTTAGAACTGTGTCAAAAAAGTCAGGATTGTGAGATAAAGTCACAATTACCTTTTTTTAAATTTTTTTTTATTCCGTGGTGGAAACGGCTTCCATACGTTCTCAAGACACACACAGACAGAGAGAGAGTGTGTGTAGTACTCTGTGAGAAGCCTTGCCAAATGTACTTTTTCCATCACTCACCCTAACAGAGCACAGCACGTTCTCAAGACACACACAGACAGAGAGAGAGTGTGTGTAGTACTCTGTGAGAAGCCTTGCCAAATGTACTTTTTCCATCACTCACCCTAACAGAGCACAGCAGACTTCTTTACACTCCGACAACAAATAGAGATATTAGGGATATTGGTACAGACAAGCCCCTTTAAGCTACATGGCCCAATTTGCTCTGAGTTAATAGTCTCCTCTCTGGGAGATTTGATAAGCATGGAGAGACGTGTATCACATCCCCATCCAAATAGTTCCACAGCACTGTCACAACTGATAATGTCAAGGTAGGAAAGAGAGGGCCAGTGTGTGTTAGTTAATGTGTGTGTACCGTCCTGATCTCTGCCACCACAGACAATCAGTTGTTTACAAAGCATCAGATGGCTTCATGTTGCCCAAATGCATGCATCGCTTGTGACAGTGCTGTCAGTGATACAATAGGGAATTCTGGTAAATTTGCACTGTGCATGTCCAATACTGGCCTTGAGGTTTTAATTGTAAGTGCTCTTTAAAATGTACAATATCAAATTAATTATATAAAGGACATCTATACTATAGCTGCATGATTCTGGAAAAAAGGAGAATCACAATTTTTTTGTTTAAAATAGAGATCATGATTCTTCCACGAATCTGAATCATGACAACCAAGCAAAATAACGTTATTTACTAAAATGTTCCCAGCTAACAAAAATGCGCTCTAAGAACATTTTTCTAACATTCTCATTATTTCAACTTTATTTCTGAATGTTCAAAACATAGTTTTTTAAATGTTAAAAAAGGTACTTTTTCTTGGTTATGTGAACATTAGAGAAAACTTTACGGGAACATAATTTTAAAACCTTTTTGAAGTTAGATGAACATCTAACTAAAATGTTTCAGGAAAATGTTGAGAGAACCCTGGCAGAACGTTAGCCAAAGTTCTGAGAACGTTGCCTGTTAGCTAGGTTAATTCCTGGAGTCTATTTAAAAATATTTAATTAATTTTCTTAATTCTCTTGAATGGATGATTCAATGACAAATACTTTTTTAACAGTCACTTGTTGCCACCTACTGGCATAACAGTGTAATGATACAATCTTTATTTGAAGCATCAAGTATTTTGATCACTACCGTAGACATCAGTGTTTATATCCGTACTAAAACATTTTTGTAACAGAAATAACTGTGTTGACTTGTTTCCACATGGAATAAAAATAAAAAGGTAATTGCGACTTTTTATCTCACAATGCAGAGTTTTTTTCTTGCAATTATGATATAAAGAATTGTGAGATATAAGCTCGGAACTGTGAGATAAAACGTGCAATTCTGAAGAAAAAAATGGAATTGAGATATAAACTCGCAGTTGTAAAGTCAGAATTGTGATATTAAAAAGTCACAATTGCCTTTTTATAATTTTTAATTCCGTGGCAGATACGACAAAAAGAATTGAGAGATATTGAAGGAATTGTGAGATTTAATTTGGAATTGCAAGTTCAGTCTACTTTTTTCTCAGAATTGCGACGAAAAGTCGCAATTACGTTTTTTTTTGTTTGTTTGTTTATATATTTATTTATTTATTTTAATCCCATGGTGGAGACAGGCTTCCATAGTAAAGACGTTTTGTGAAGGTGTTCGTATATGATATTTGCTCTCTCTGGGTCATTGGCAGCACAAACAACGATCTGAATGTTCTGTTATGATCATACTAAACAAAGGTTTAATAGACATAGCTGATTTATTAAAAAGTAACTATGCAGCTCTACATGAAGTATAATGTTTTGTTTTTATTTATTTTTCTCCAAAATTTCTGTCTTGAATGGCAGCAGACAGTGACAGGGAAGAGAAGACTTGTTGAATAAAGTCGTTATTTTTGTTTTCTTTGCGCACAAAAAGTATTCTCGTAGCTTCATAACATTACGGTTGAACCACTGATGTCACGTCGACTATTTTAACGATGTCCTTACTAACTTTCTGGGCCTTGAATGTGGTATGCAGGATCAGAAAGCTCTCGGATTTGATCAGAAATGTCTTAATTTTTGTTCCGAAGATGAACGAAGGTCTTACGGGTTTAGAACGACATGAGGGTGAGTAATTAATGACAGAATTTTAATTTTTTCTCTCTTTAAGGATGTGGACTGAAATGCATTCCTCTCATTTCTCTCTCTCGGTGTCTCTGTTTGACTGAGGGATGTGGGGGTGGGGCAAGGAAAGGTAATTGGACATATTGGTTTTTTCACTGTGGATCCGTCAAAGTCCGGGAGGATTTTAGGCTGTCAGAGATGATTCCGTGTTGGGTTTTAATTATCCTCCTTGGAGCTTTGTCAGGGGACAACAGTGTCAGCAGCCCAAACTGTTTTCCAAACAGAGCTTTAAGATCTCCGAGTCCATCTAGCTCAGACAGGGTCATCTGCCATCACAGCCACTGGCTTGTTTGGTATTCATACACACCACCAGAGACACTCGCTAGTCTGGAAATCAAACCCTGCAGATAAAGGATAGAGTTTAATGTGGAATTCTCCTCACTGCTCACTTCATTGTTTGAAGAACCAAAATTGGTCAGAACTGGAGTTTTGTGGCTTTTAGTCCCTGCCTATTAAGTTAGAGGCCATCCGTGTTCTTCATTTGTACGTTGTTTTGGATAAAAATGTCTGCTAAATAAATAAATGTAAATCTGTATGCTAGTATACCCCTAGACATTGACAACATAAACATTGATGTGTACTTTCATATGCCAAGCTTAGTGCTTCAATAGGGAACTGTCAATAAAATAAATATAATTTTATTTTTCAAATGTCTTCATGGGGTTTAGAAGTTTCAGAAGTTATTAGAGATTTTTTTTTACCTATGATTAAATAATTTTTATTTTATTAATGATTTAATTATTATTTAATTACAATTAAATATTTGGATATTTAATTGTGCATGCTCAGTTACCCTACATTTATATAATCTTTACATAACCATAATCTAAAGCTCATTGATATTTAATCTTTAAAAACACTATTAAATGTAATTTAATAACATATTAAATGTATTTAATAACACTGTTAAATATAATCTTTAGCAATATTTAGCAATTAATATCCATTTTTATACTGTACATTTTGATGTTGTGATGCCTAAATTCACTTGTAACATTTAAATAATTAATTGTAGTCTTTAGTGTTTTATTTTTAATGTAGTAATCAACTAATGTGCAATCATGGTTTATTGTTTATATAGTTTAATATTTATGTTTATCAAAACATATTTACACATCAACATTTTATAAATATACTACTGTTCAAAGTTTGGGGCCAGTAAGATTTTTTTAAATAAATAAATACTTTTATTAAATTGATCAAAAGTAACCGTAAAAACGTTAAAAATTATTTTTTCTACGTCACTGTGTGGGAAGATTTTCATAACACTGCCCAAATGTTCACGCAAAGAAAGAAGGCGTAACATTTATTCTTGCTGTAGTATTGTTGCCATCGCCGCCATGTCGTGAAGACGCTGTGTGTTTCCTTGTGAAAGTGAAACTACTTTGGTTGGCCTTCCAAAAGAG